>NW_004524710.1:6891941-6925690 GCF_000260255.1 Octodon degus | reverse complement strand
CTCTTAGTTCAGTGAGAAGAAAGATTTGTGCCAATAGTGTTTAGACAAGAGATCATGTATATATCTTGCACTGTGAGTAGCTACTAGGAAGACAACAATATGCAATGTATTAATTATTGTAACTATCCTACTAATTGGTTTTGAAACTGTCCCATTGCTATTTCTTTCTCATTGAAATTAATAAAAATTTTTTAAAAATAGCCAGTCTCAGGTATTCTGTTATAGTACCAGAAGGTGGACTGACACATTCACCAAAGGCATCTTTGTGTCACCCAAATCAGTCCAGGTGCACTGCAACCCCCCCATACAGTCCCATAGCTTAACCCTTTTGGACAGAAGAGAAGTCTGAAATGCACTTGCCCCCCCCACACACCAGTTCCCTAAGCCCCAGCAGCAGAGGTTGCTCCTTTATTAGGGCACAGTTACCTTCCTTATTCTCCTTCATTTCCTCTCTCTTGCTCTTCTGGAGAAGTCTTGTCCAGTTAGTCCATTCTTTCCATTGGAAATGCCTCCTCTTTCTAGCTGAGTAGATTTTCCAATCTGCTTCCTGCTTAAAAAAGGGTTGGGAGCCAATAGTCTCCTTGCATTTTGAACTACCTTGAATATAGCTCCCTTAAAAAATTGTGGACTTTAAATGAATCTAATTGGGGTTTACTTTGTAACCTAAAAGCCACTTGGACAGTTCTTTTTGTGACAAGAATCCCTCTGTATTTTGCCATATTTGTAATACTTCTTAGAAGTCCTTTTGTCTACCTTCAAGTAAGTGCCTTAAGTCTCAAAAAATGTTTTCAGAAGAGATTTTATAGCCATGTCCCCATTTGAAGCTTATCCTGAAGCATTTCTTACATAGCAAATCTGTTACTGATGGAAAACTTTCTTGAGGCATAAATATTTTCTCTAAATTCAATTATAAAAGGAAAGCCCCTTCTTTAGGTCACTTCCATGTGTCTCAGTTACTCGTCTCTCATTGCTGGGACAAATACCCAACACCCAAAATGAAGGAAGGAAAGGTTTATTTAGGTCACAATTACTGGAGGTTTCAGTCCATACTCAGCTGGCTCCAAGTCAGAGTGGCACAAGACAGAGAGCATCCATTCATGGTGGAGGAACAACAATGGCAACAGAGAGTCTGTCTCTCTGTCTTTCTTATATTGCATTTAGGCTCTGTGCCCCAAAATGAGGGAAGTACACACACCCATAATCCCAGCATTACTAAAACCCATAATCTAAGCCTTGGATCACCCATAATCCCAGTGGATCATGAATTCATCTCAAACTCTAGAAGTCCCAGCCCCATGACTGCATGAGGCTTTTGGGGAACAACTAGACACAAATCATAACTAAACACAAATCATAACACCATAGTAGGCAGGATAATACCTCCCTTATCCACAATCTAATCCTTTAGAATTTGTGAATGTTTTGGTTTATATAGGAGAAAGAATTTTGCAGATATGATTGTTTGGCAAAACCTACAGATGAGATTATTCTGGATAATCCATATGAGACAAATCTAAATACATGAGTTTTCAAAAGGTCAGAACCTTTCCTAGCTGTGTTTAGAGATGCAGCAGAGAGATCTGAAGTTTGAGGAAGACTCAACAGGCCATTTTTGGATTAGAAAATGGAGAAGAGGACCAAGAACTATAAGTGGCCTCCACAAACTGAGAAGGATCTTCCGCTTAGTGCAAAAAGGACACGTGGCTTTCAGCCTGACACCATAAAGAACTAAAGGACCCAAGTGAGCAAGAAAACAGAATTCCCATAAAGCCCCAATATCACTGTGATTTTTACTAAGGAGAACCATATTGGATTTCTGACTTATAGAATTATAATAAATTTTCATTGTTTATACTGCTCATAATAGTAATTTGTTATGGTATCAATGGAAAACACAAACTTTCCTTGAAGTATCTTATAAGCACAGCTAGAAGAAGCAAACTATCACTTTTTATATTCTCCCTGAAAATTAGCAAAACCAACAAGTTCATAACAGACATTTTCTTCTATGCAGAAGAACAGTTTTATTCAGTAACACACATTTCACATTACCACAGGCAATAGTGAATTGGCCCTCCCCTTCTCTGTAGTCACCAGCAAAAATATACCCTGAGTCTTTATTAGCTTTACTGGCTTCTCCTCTTCCAACATTGGCCAGCGGTATGGTCATAAAGTTGATGACGGATATTTCAGATTTTGTTACACCAATACCACTTTGTTACATTTATTTATTGTTTTGGAGTTGCAATACCAGTTTCTGTTGAAGTTATCTGTTGCTTTATTACTACATTTTCTTTTCCTTCTCTTTTTTGAGACAGAGTTTTGCAGTGTAGTTCAGGCTTGCCTATAACTCACTTTCAACTGCTCTGTTACTTTATAAGAATCCACCATCCTTTTGGGTATGGTGCTGTATACCTGTAATCTCAGTAGCTGGGAGGCTGAGAAAGAAGGATTGCTTCTATTTTGAGGCCAGCCTGGGCTACATAATAAGTTTAAGGCCAACCTGAATGACATAGTAAGACCCTGCCTCAAAAAGACGGGGAGAGGGGAGAATAGAGAGAGAGAAGGAGGAGGAGGGAGAATTCACCATCTTAAAACTAATTGGTAATAGTCACTCACACAAAGAACTTCTGTCTAGCAATTATAAATAACAAAAAATTAAGCCCCCAAAATACAAAGACTCAACAACATTGAGATTTCATCTCATCCCAGAAAGTATGGATAACATCAAGAAATCAACTAATCGCAAATGCTGGTGTTATGGTTTGTGTCTAGCTGTCCCTGCAAAGCTTCATGTAGTCATGCGATGGAGACTGAGACAGCTGGAGAGGCTATAGGGAAAAAGAAATCCTTCTTTACTATTGGTGGGAGTGTAGACTGGTACAATCTTTATGGAAATCAGTACAGAGATTCCTCAAAAAACTCAGATGTTCCATTCAACACAGCTATTCTCCTTATGGATATTTTTCCAGAACTGAAAACATCATACCACAGTGATATATGTGTGTCCATGTTTATAGCAGTGCAATTTATCATATCTAAATCTTGGAACCAACCCAAATTCCCATCAATGAGGAATGGATAAAAAATATACAGTATTTTTATACAATAGGTATTACTCAGCTATAAAGAAAAACTTGAGGCTTTCATAGGTATGTGGATGCAACCTAGAGGCTATATTCATAAGTGAAATAAATCAAACCCCACATTTGTTTTTTGTTTGCTTGCTTGTTTTATTTCTTTTCTTTTTAAAATTAATTTTATTGAGAAACAAATTACAATGAAACAGTTTCAAAACAGGTTAGTAGGACAGTTACAATAATTAATACATTGCATATTGTCTTCATAGTAGTTATTCATAGTACAAGATGCAGACATGATACCCTGTCCAAACACTATTAGTACAAATCTTTCTTCACATTAAGAGAAAGTAGCTGTATATCTATCCTATTTTGTATATGCATATATATATATATATTTCACTATAAAATAATCCTTCATTTATATCCCCCTTTTTTGTTTAATTTTGTCAGAGATGTCAAACCCACATTTGTAAACATCGTATTGTCTCCCTAGTGTAAGAACCAGAAAGAGTAAATAAAATCTGAAATGTATAATAGATATAGTAAAAGAGGGAAAAAAAAAAAAACCCTGAATATAATGGATAAACAATTGGGATGAGGGAAAGGAGAAAAGACCAGAAAAAAAAGAAAGGGGAAAATCATGTATGTATAAACACAGAATAGATAAGATGATTGTATTACTAATTTCCATCAGTTATTTGAAGGTAGCGGTAAATGCTTAAAATTCTTACTTTGACAAATTTTATATGCCCATACCTATAATCTGAGCAACTACATTGAAGACAACAATGTGCAGTAAAACAATCACTGTTGAATACCTATCATTTTATTTTTTAACTGTATTGTTTCTAATGTCTTATCTATTATTTTTCAGTTCTTTTCAAAATAAATAAATAATATACTTACTTTAAACAATAATGTATTATTCACAATTGTAAAAGTGGATCAGGTAGCTTTCACCTCAGGCAGAGATACCCTCAGCTAGTGAGCAGCTGAGAAGATTCATTGGCTGCCCTGCTGTCTCCAAATGCACTTTCATGCTGGGCTTCTCCATTGTGTGACAGTCTCAGCATAGGGTCCCTGGAGGTCGAGGGCAGATGCTGCAAGGCCTTTTGAGTCCAAGGCTGGGAATGTGTACAGAGTTACATTTGCTACATGCTCTTAGCCTGAGTAGGTCACAGGCCCAGTCCACTTAAGCAGCAGAAAATAAATTCACTCTTTTGATCAAAAATGAGACAGTGGCCCATGTAGCAGGGTGTAGCTGCAGGGAGTTGTGACTCATTATGGGCCTTATATAGTGATCTAGCACACCTACAAGTAAAATTTCACCTAAGAAAAGCATACAGAAAGATAAAGGAAAGCTGTTTATGAGACATCAGGCTTTTGACAATAAGTTTAGTATGAAAATCTGAAGTCTGTCAGAGAAATATGTTTTATTTATAGCTATCTATATAACATAAAATATACTCATTATGTCTTTGTAAAAGTTATAACTTCTTTCTTGAGTTCATATCAAAACACAATATCTAAAACTCATAGAGTGGGAAAAATTATAGCCTTTGTCCCACAGACAAAGGATTTCTATCTAAAACATATAAGAACTAAAAAACAAACAAAAAAAAATAAAAAAGGGGCCGGGGAGATAGCTCAGTGGAATAAGTGCTTCCCTGGCCCGCGCAAAGGCCTGAGTTCAATCCCTGGTTCCACCAAAAAAAAAAAAAGAAAAAAAATAAATAAAATAAAATAAAATTTAAAAAATCAGGTTTCCAAAATTCAAAGATTCAATCTAAAACTAGGCATCTGAGATGAATAGGCACTTCTTAGAGGAAGAAATACAAATAGCAAATAAATACATGAAAAATGCTCAACATCGTTGATCATTCAAGAGAGGCAAATTAAAACAACAATGAAATTCCATCTCTCCCCAGAAATGACTATTATCAAAAAAAAAAAAAAAAAAAAATCAGTCAGTAGCAAATGCTGGCAGGGCTGTGGGGAAAAAGGAATGCTCCTCCACTGTTGGTGGGAATGTAGACTGGTGCAACCACTGTGGAAATTAATGTGGAGATTCCTTAAAAAACTAGAATTAGAGGTTTTATTTGACACAGCTATTCAGCTTCTGGTATCTTCATATAAGAATTAAAAAAATCATACCACAATGATATACAAGTACCCATGTTTGTAGAAGCATAATTTGTAATTGCTAAATCTTGGAAACAACCCAAATGCTCATGAACTGAGGAATGGATAAAAAAAAAAGATGTGTTTTTAAAAATATATATAATGGAGTACAATTCAGACATAAAGAAGGATAAACTTGAGCCTTTTATGGGTAAATGGTTGCAACTCGAGACCATACCCATAAGTGAAATCAGATATATATATATATATATATAGCCTTACAAGTGTGAGAAATTGAACAAATAAATAAGATCCAAAATGTACAATAGATATTGTGAATTAGGAGGAGATAAAAGTTCATAAGAAAAGATAAAGTCTGATAGGGAAAGGGGAAAAAGAAAAAATATACATGCATATACAAGGTAATTAAGATAGTTGTACAGCTAGTGCCTCTTAGTCCATTGAAAATAAATTTTTATACTAACATTGTCTGGACAAGATATCATGCCTATGTCTTGGGGTCTGAATTGCTACTATGAAGAAAACAACATGCACTGTATCAACTATTGTAACTGTCCTACTAACCTACTTTAAAACTCGGTTTATTATGTTTTTTTTTTCTTTAAATTTAAAAACAATGCAACATCTATCCTGTCTTTTCTCTGTGATGCAAGGAGTTCAGTCATGGTTCTCAATAAAATTAATTATATTTGAATCTACTACTTCTGAATGGTGATCTTTGGTAGACTAGGTAAACATCTCTACACCTCATTTCTCTAATTAGTCTGTAAAACAGAAGTAATATACTCCCCCTCTGTACTCCCCCTTGGGGCATTTGTAATAAGTAAGGAAATATATGAAATCAGCGCCTAGCACATAGACTTGACGTAAGTATAAACTTTTTTATGATTCTTTTTTAATTCTATTTGAAGAGAAAGCAAAATAAATAAGAGAAAGACATAAATAAACTAAGATAGAACCACAATGAGCATGAATGTTTGTATGTTTAACTCATTAATCTATTTATATTGTCCTTGTATCTACATGATACAATCTGTGTGTAATCTGCATACTTATACAAAAACTTTAGCATATCATAGCAAGCCTGGGGAACCTTTATTTACTACAAAGCTTCTTGGGTGTTTTGGAATGCCTACGAAGGAGTCTTGAGAGGCATTGTCTTGTTTAATGAAGCAGTGATTTACATTTCACAAGAAGGACGGCATAGGAGTGCCCCTCCATTACACTCATATCTTGGAAAGGCAAGAAACTGACTTTAGGATACAGAAACTACAGAATGGATACTCCACCAAGCCCAGGAGAAACAGCTTTACCTTCAGCTCCAGAGGGTTTTTTTTTTTTTTTACTTCTCCAGCAGACAGAGTTATAACTCCGAGAGCACAAGGCCACATCAGGGCAAAGATGCAGCATTTTACAGAAACACTAAGGGAGATTCAATATTTGAGGAAGCCAGGAATGTGGTACACACTGGTAGCCCCAGAACTCTGGTAGACTGAGGCAGGGGAAGTTCAAATTCAAACCCAGCCTGGGCAACTCTACAACTTAGGAAAACTGTTTCAAAATAAAAAGCAAAAAGGGCTAAGGATATAGCTCAGTGTAAAGGTCGTGGATTCAACCCCTAATACAATAAAAATAAATAGATTAAATGGATGTATAGACAAATAAAGGTTTAGTTGCTGTCAAAGCCATATTCAGATGCTCTAGTCTGAATTATTTTTTCTCTGATAAATTTGCATGACACTTTTTAAAAACTTAGTTAATTATTTATTTGGTACAAGGTCTCATTACGTAGCTCAGATTCGTAGTGATCTTTTTTTCTCAGCCTCCCCCATTGCTGGGATTATAGGTGTGTACCATCACGCCTGGTTTGCAAGACTCTTTTTAATCATGTTTATTTTACTTAATAATAGTCTTCATTCTATTTGACATGTACACAGGAGCAAAGGCTACTTATTTCCTTTATAGTATTGAAAAATAGAAAAACACATATAGTGATAAATGACATTTAAAAAAATTAATTAGTCCTAGCTTCCCTCTCCTGTCTCAATTTTATTAGAAAAATTGCACAGCTTCCCCATACTGTTATAGGATGCTAACAAAAGTCAAATAGTATATAAAGCTCTAATACCCCACAAAAGGAGCAAAAGGCGAGCAATAGAACACAAAGGTCTATAGAGTATATGTAACTTGAAGTCATGTAAAACTTCCCTACTGATCCAAACCTCATCTGTGGTCCAAAGATGAGGACTCAGAAGCATTAAGGTTGTCATATGTTAAATCAGGAGTGGCCCCTCAAAATCACGATTAGCCCAGTGCTTATAACCAAGAGAATAAACAAAAGAAAAGTGAGAATTATTAGATTCACTATTTGTTGGCTTGGTGTATCCTGCTGGTCTTTCTTCCAGCCTTCTCAAAAGAACAAAAACAAAAACAAAACAGGTAAGATGAGCTCTGAGGGAATCACTTTCAGTGCTGTGGCATCTGCAAAATGGACAACTAGCATCTTATGTTAGCTTTCCTGTTGCTGGAACCTAATACCTAGCACCCATAACTTAAAGGGTAAAGTAGTTTATTTGGCTTCTGGTCTCAGAAGTTCAGTCCATGATTTGCTGGAGCCCAAGCAGGACCATTATGACTGAGCACATGGCGGGGCAGAACTGCTCAGTTCACACTGGGACGTAAAGCAGGGCAAGAATGCTTGAGGGGAAGGAGCCCGGGACCAGATCCTGTATATGACCCAAGGTCACTCTTCCAGGGAGTCTAACCCAGACCTATCTACAAGTGTGCTTGTAGGCAGTTCTCAAACCAATCAAGTTGACAAGCCTGTCACATGTGCCTCATTTTTGAGTTGTACATCAGATTAACATACTACTAGTTGATCTTCTGCTTTCACTTGCCAGGCAGGTGCTTATGCCACTGAGCTATCTCTCCAGTCCCTTTGATTCTATTTGGAAAGCCTCCATCGTCACTAATACTTTAGGTCAGGAATTGAAAACTTTCTACAAGATAATTTTGGGTCCCAGGCTACGTGGTCCCTGGCAGCACTTCACTCCTGCATTTCATGCAGAGACAGCCACAGCTGGCCCGGCTGTGCCGGGCTGGTGTTGAGCTTGGCCTCTGCCATTTTCTTTATGGTGCTAAGGGCTAGCTATGAGTGGCTTGTCACTGAAGTTCTGAGTTATGCCCACAGCTGTGCTGACTGCTTTATGAAAGTATTGGTATTTCAATTGGAAAACTATTTTAAAGTCTAGATGCTCTTAGTGTTTGTATGTGGATAGGATGGTGGCCAGTTTTCAGGCTTAGAAAAGCAGACAGTAACCCAGCGAGGCTAGCAGTGATGCTGACTGCAACAGGGATGGAAACTTGCTCTTACATCATTTTTTCCTTCCTTTTTTCCTCCCTCCCTCCCTCCCTCCCTTCCTTTCTTCCTTCCCCTCTCCCTTCCCTCATCCTTTTCTGAGATAGGGTCTCTCTGTGTAGTTCACAGAGAGAACTGGTTTGAACTCACTATGTAGCCCAGTTGGCCTTG
This sequence comes from Octodon degus, assembly GCF_000260255.1. Classification (NCBI taxonomy): domain Eukaryota; kingdom Metazoa; phylum Chordata; class Mammalia; order Rodentia; family Octodontidae; genus Octodon; species Octodon degus. Next base: position 6,916,936 of record NW_004524710.1, on the reverse strand, counting down.
AACAAATTGTGATCCTCCTGCCTCAGCCTCCTGACTGCTGGGGTTACAGGTGTGCATCTCCATACCGGGCTTCTCAGAGCATTTCTTACATGTTGCCTTACAGAGAAATTTCCAGTTTCACTTTACCATTTTGTTGTAAAGGGAGGTTTACAAATCTGAGTGAAAATTCTCTATAATTATGCATTTACTTATTTCATGTTATTAATATATCAAAAATCATGGAATAAATCCCCTTGTGATTTTCATATCCTGTTTTGGTAAATTTTTAAGTCTCATTCTGAAAAGATATCTTTCTGTTAGTGTTAGTGTGGGTGTTAGATGGCCATGATTAAACTCTTTATCCCATATAATATTTATTTTTTAACTTTGTTAATGTCTGTCTTATAGATGTTAAACCAGTATTATGAAAGATATGATTTCTTACTCCAAAATGGATGCAGGGACATTCATTGTAAAAAGAATAATGTCAGTCGACAAATTGTCCTACTGTTATACCCTTTAATCTTGGAAAAGCAGAAACTTGCTGAGTACATTTATTTTACAAGGTAGAAATATCTTTACTAAATCTGATTGATGTACAGATGTTATAAAATTTGTAAATCTTAAAAGAGAGGTGATAAAAGTGTTTATTTTTTTTCTCCTGAATGCTTACATTTTTAATAAGTGACCCACATGATGGCTTAAAAGCCTAATTGTTGGTAAATGATTGAGGCACAGATGAAAATAGTAATGTCCACTTTTTATTATCAAGTTAAATATTAGCGACCATGTATATACTATCTTGCATAAAGAAGTCTTTGACAAAAAAAATCTGTCATATGTAAGTTTTCTTGTTTTAAAGAAAGCAGTTATGTTCTACAGATACAAAAAATGTAAATAATTTTATACCAAAAAATAGTTGATCTTCTCAAAGTAATTATGAATATGATCAAAGAAATGGAGAACAATGGCTAATTAATCAAAGAGACCTGAGGTGTAGCCAGCACAGCTATTGCTTCTGCGTTGGTGAAAACATGTGCTTATCAATAACCCAAGTGGGTGCCACAAAAGATAGCTAGGATTTTGCCATCCTACTGACACTAATAAAAAAATTAAGCACTGGGTGAAAAAGTACAATGACAAAAAGCAAACAGCAACAAGAGCCCATGAATGCACCACTGAATGCAAGAGCTGAGTAGTGTTGGAAGAGGAGACACACAATTCTGTGCATTTGAAAGGCTATGAAAGAACTCACGTATCAGTCTCTAGAAATTAGTATGAGACAGCATGGTCATATTGAGAGGGCAGTGTCCATGCACAGTCAGTGCTGCCAAGCGTTAGTGTTAATCAGCAAAAGAAAAATATTAGAGTATCCCAGTCCTTCCTTCTAATTCCTCTGGGCTCTGCTCACTTGAGAATATTCAGTCCAGACAGGGGAGGAAGAAATTATGGCCTAGAGACAAACTACACTCGTATCCTCAAGGTAGGGAATGGGAAAGAGATTATTAAACTGTCCAGTCTATGGTGTTTTGCCATGGCAATCTAAGTTGACTAATAAATGTGCAAGGGGAAGATAACTTTAAAAATAATCTTTTATTCATTTATTTATTTGATACAGGGTCTCACTACGCAGCTCTGACTCATAGTGAGCCTCCTGTCTCAGCCTCCCCAGCACTAGGATTATGGGTGTGAGCCACTACACTGTTTTAGTGGCCAGCACAGCATGCCCACCCGGGGTTCCCTGGCTGGCATGGCATGCAGTACTGGGGACTGAGCCTGCGTCCTTGGGCTTGCCAGGCACATGCTTAGACTGCTGAGCTACCTTCCCAGACCAAGATAACTTTTTTAAAGTCTTAAAAAAATAAATGAGACAATACATATTGTAAGAAACTTCCTTTTCACACAATTTCAGAAACCAATTGGGTAAGAAATTATAAGTTACCTCTTTAGAAATTAGTATTTACACTTCCTCCTGTGAAATACAGAACTATATCATGGTTTTATTTTTTCCTTTGGGTTTCCACCTCATCTGTCTGACTCTTCAGTATATTATCTCAGTTTATTCAACCAACTCTCTATTTTTCAGTTTCAGAATATTTCCAGTAGGTCACCACTCATTCAGCAAATGTTTATTGAGAGCCTTCTATCTGCCAGATGCTGCTTCAGGGAATCCAAAAGCCCTGTCCTCATTATGACACCAGAAGATAGACAATACTGAGTCTAACAAGCAGGTGTCAGATGATGTAAACATTATGGAGAGTAATAAGGAAAATAGCCAGAGATTGCATACTGATCTTTTATACCGAGTCTAGGGTCAGCTTAAGTCGAGCAGCAATAGGCACAGTGGACAACAAAGCTCCATGGAGGAAGCACAAGTAGAATATGCCAAGAACAGCAAGGAAGTGTCTGTGTGGCCTGAGCCACGGGCATTTGGAGGGTTGGGACGGCAGTAGATGTGATCAGAGAGGTTTGGAGAAGACTGGAGTTGGGTAAGGGCAGGTCACACTCATGTTAGCTTTTCCTCTGAGATGAGAAAACTGCAGAGATGTTGGAGGCTTTTGAGGAGTGACTTGACAGGTATGATGCTTAAGTTACTACCTCTGTGTAGTGACATGTAGCATTCCAGGTTGAGGCAGAAGGACTGCAAATTTGAGCTCAGTCTTTGCAACTTAGCAACTTATGGAGGCCCTATCTCAAAATAAAAACAGAAAGGTTGAGATTGCAGTTCAGTGTGACAGCCCTGGGTTTCATCTCCAATGCTGCAAAGAAAGAAGAATGGATCACAGTGGTGACTGTTAAAAGTAGATTGTGGATAAGAAGTTAGAAGGGTTGGAGGTGGATAAAATGGATCAGATTCTGTACATACTGTGAAACTACATCTGGCATTGTTATGGGTCAACTCTGCATAGGAGCCAGATCAGCCAGATAGAAATTTGAATAGAGCCTTTTATTCACTGAGCTTAGGTCCATCAGCCACTTCTCATGCATAAGACTGATCAGCACCCAAACACAGGTAGCAGGGGGGTATTTATAACAGAAATCACATCCAGTTTGGTAAGCAAATTTGTCATCTAGGACAGAATAACATAAGACTACATCCACTTGACACAGCTGCAAACTGTTCGTAACTAAAGATCTTTCATAGCTTAGTGATAAGTGCATATTTTACAAGATACATCTTAAGCTGACCACGTTACAGGAGATGGTTAGGGAGGGAGCTTGCTGCCTTGACAAGAAACAGTTATTTATTGTTGAACAGCCTTGAGCTGAGAGGGAGAATATATGTCTTACAGTAGACAACAAGAAGCACAAGGTTTTTTAAATAATTTCCCAGTTAAAGCACAAAATTCTGTTAACCCTTTACAGCATGATTTGCTGATTTGATTGTAGGATATAAAAGGAATGGCTTCCATCAGTTTTTGAAGATTATTTTGATTTAGTCTTTAAATATTTTAAATTTGATTTAAAATTTGTTAACAATATATAATTTTAATTATCCTTATTTTATTTATTTTTCAATAAAGCCTTCGTTTTCTTCCTGGGAACCTGATAAGTTACGCTTCTAGTGAACAGTCGTTTATCCTGATTCTGGGCAGGGGATAGTCAATAGGAGCGATGATAACTGCTTATCGGCCAGCCATCAAATCTCTCTCATTTGATTCCCCTGCTCTACTTGAGACAGGATCTTACTATGCAGTTGAGATTGGCCTTGAATCATTAAGAAGCCTAGGTTGGACTTGAACTCAGTCCTGCCTCAGCCTTGAGTGCTAGGATTATAGGCACAGACCACCATGCCTGAGTTTTGCATCTGTTCTATGGCCTGTTAAGTGGGTGGCAGCAGGTGATGTCCCAGTAGACTGTAAGAAGCACATACTGTTAACAGCACAAACAGGAAAGATTTTAGAACACTAAATCTCTACTTACATGAGAGCGGTCTGCCAAGAACACCCATTATGAAGTTGTATGAAAAAGAGGAAATGTACTTTATGTTAAGCCTCTAAGATTTCAAGGTTTATCCTTTACAGCTGGAAGTGTATTTCTTAACTCATTAAGAAATATATAGAAGTGTTTAAGATTTATCAATTATAGCTTGAGGTATGTTTTTGACTCATAAAGAAATATATTGAAGACCTATATAAAAAAAAAAAACCCAAAACACAAAAGTTATAAAGGATTCTTTTATTTTCGTATATTAAATATCTTGATTTCCAGGAGTGAAAGGGGAAGTAAAAAGGATTAAGATGCGATATATTCATTATGTACTGCAGAGGTATATTAATAACAATTCTTTAAACATTTATTTTCCTTGCCTGTGTGGAGAAATGTAAAATGTTCTCTGCTTAGACGCTGGACCAAGCTGTAGGATTCCCGAGAGCCTGGTCCGCATTTCTGAATCCTTCCATGCCTAACAATTCTGGGAATGGGACACACTAGACTGAAACAGGAAGAAACCAGATATCCTCCCCACCCCATTTAGGTTTTTTGAACTTTTTCAACACCTACCAGACCAAAGCTCATCAAACTCGCAAAAAGATTATGTGACACATAAAACTGTGTTGTTTCCTATTTTCTAAGAAACAATTGCTTTGGATATTCTTCCAGTGTAACAGCCTAAATGAAGTACCCATCACCCATGTCTGAGGAGTTTTAAAAGACACGCTCCTGTAACAAACAAGGTTATTATTTGATAACAGGTTATCATTTCATAATTCTGATAAGTGATCAATTGTGATCATTCTGAAAATATTTTAATGTCTATTTCAACAATGAGGGCCAAATAGCTCAGCAGATTAAAGTGCCTTCAAGCAGGCGCAGGGGCAGGTTTTGATGCCTGCACCTGCTGTGACAGTCCCGCCCCTGGGGTGCACCGAGAAGCAATTGAGACTGGGCATGGTGGAGCACCTGTAATTCCAGCTCTTGGGAGGCTATAAACAGGAGGATCACTATGAGTCCGATCTAGAAGCGAGACCCTGAACACCCTGTAGATCCTTCCCTAAAAATACAAAAATATAAATAAATAAGTAGGATGACATGTAGATATTTAAAAACCAAGAGAATGAAAATATATTTGAGCAAAAATGATTTGTGAGCAGATTCTAGAAAAGTTATTGTTAGACTCCAGTATTTTGATTACTCTCCTATTTTGTCCCTTTTTAGGAGGACATGATCCCTTCTTCAAGCAACAAGTATCTTCTATGTTTTTGAAATGGTCTTTACTAGTACCAGTATGGATGACAAGTATTTATCTGGCTGAATTTAACTTCTGTGTTAACTTGAGTAAGTATGAACTATCCAGGAAAAAAATTTGTTGTATATCTAGGTATGTTTCCCTTGTGTAAATTTACTGTGGAATTCCTAGGTTAAATGTGTCTCTTCATTTCACCAAAACACTCAGAAGTGGCCCCACATTTAAGAGCAGTCCAATTTGAAGAAGCTTCCTTTTGTACATATGAATCATGCCAATGAAGTTACCTGTGCTCTACCTTGGAAGAGCACACCAGATCTACTAAACAAGAGAGCCTGCAGCTGTTTACTGCCACAAAGGCATTCACCAAACAAGAGAGAACACAGAGCCAACTTGTTTAGTCACCTGAGGAGAGTAAAGATAGATAATGGATGGACAACCAGTGCTAGAGGAAAAGATAGCTTTATTTAAGAAAATATATTTTAGAATATAGACTCAAGCTATACTGCTAAAATGGAAGAGATAAAAACCACTTGCTTCTAAAAAAGCTGAGCTCAACCTAGACATCATGGTGCACAGCTGTAATCTCAGTACTCTGGAGGGTGAGTTTGGATCACCATAAATTCAAGGCTAGCCTAGACTATACAGTGAGTTAGACCAGCCTAAACTACACAACAATAGACCCTGTCTCAAAATAAATAGGTAAATAAGCAAACAGACACATAGAATGAACTCAGCTCAAATGAACCCAGAAATTGTGGAATGTTTTTTTATTAATCCAAAACATTTTCTACTATCACAGAAAATTTTCTACATATTTCAACATTCACAAGAGAAAAGTAGTCTTCTGTACTACATATTGTACAGAAGACAATAGAATTCACCTTCATCTCATTGTCCAGTGATAGGAACTGTAAACGCTCTTCTATCTTTGATTCATTTATCTAAGCAAATTTAAACTGTATCCATAAAATGTTTCATGACCTGTTTAATTTAGAAACTTGTTCCTTTTTCTGTATCACTAGATTATGAAAATATAACTGCATATATCTTAACAGATATTCTGTAATATCCTAATGTTGCACAGTAAAAGGATTTTTCCCCCCAGGGTAGGGTGGAATGGGGCAAGGCTGCTGTGGCCATCTCAGCTTCCAGGTTTTGGGAGGTTAAGAAAAAAATAAAATGCAACAAAACCTGAGAAAGGCTCTTTCTCTCTCCCATCAGAAAAAGCAATGCATTTGCAGTGCCACGGTACTAAGGAAACCCCTGGCATGTGACCGCTGTCACAGTGGTGGTCCAAGACCAGAGTCCTGGGAGGCCCTCAGAGCACTGCGCAAGCCTGCTGCAAATCCAGATTCGCCAATGCACCCATCACCCACCTACAAGACACAAGGAGACCTCAAACAGTTTATAAATTGATATGGAAATCAAAACCGTAGTGCACACAAAGGTCCCAGCTGCACTGAAGTGGATCCCAGAGTGCCCCTGAGAGGGCACTGAAAGGAACAGACCTGTATCAGGAACAGGCGTGTGATCCACCTCAGAGTGGAGCCTGCCAGGCAACCCCTGAACAGAGTGTGGATCTCCAGACAGGCAACGGCGGTTCTGTGCTGCAGAAACAAGAATACATGCTGACGATGTGACACAAGCCTCCCAGGAGAGAGGACAGCAGACAGAGCAGGAGGGTTCCCCACTCTGCCTGTGTTACAGGGCAAAGCTCCTCAACTCGGGGCACAATCTCCCTGCAGATACAAATGTGGTGCCTCCTCCTGAGGGTGCACCCTATGGGCTGGCAAATCCAGGACAGGAAAATAGAGTGGCTACCTCTAGCCAGCCAGAAGCTGGGGCCAGGCAGCTGGGACCAAGCCAACACCACCCACCCTAGTCCTGCGTGGGGCAAACCACCCCCTCCCAAAGTGCAGGTCCCATAGCACCTCCCCTCCCCAAGCAAAGCCATCACAATTTCCATTTCATCATTAAATACGTTTGGGGGTTGTGGTGGATGAGTTCAATGGTAGAATTTTTGCCCAACCTATCCAAGGCCCTGGGTTCAATCCTTAGTACTGCAGAAAAAAATGCAGTAACAAATTTGTAGTAATTATAAACAATTTATTTCTTTAGTATATAATTTCTATTAATAAAAATGATCTAGGTTAAAATTCTCAGGACTCCTTAAAGGAATCAATTTATTTACTATATCTTTCCCTCTTGTGGATGCATGAAGCTTATGCATCCTTTTATATAAATTAGCAATCTATTTACATGTTTTCTGTACCTTCTTACCTAATTATGTATTTTTGAAGATCTTTCCACATCAACATATAAATATTAGTTGTGTTCTTTTTTATATTTGTACTTGACCCATTTTATGTTTACACCTACCACACCCTAAGCCTTGACTTCTACTCCCATCCCATCATGTGCATCAGGGTGATGACAGGAAGTGCTGTGACAGCTGCTCTCTGAAAGGCACTGCCCTCTCAGGGAGAAGTAGGGACCTGCCAGAGACTATATGTATGGAGACTATGATATGTGACATGAGAGAGGGAGGCAGAGCCAAAAGAAGAAAGGATAAAGGAATAAAAATGTGAGAAAAGAGAAATATGATGTGGCCACATTGGGAGAAAAAAGATAATTACAAAAGAAGAGAGAACTGGAAACAAGAGGAATTTCTGTTATCATGCTTTTATAATTTATAGCTTAAAATATACTTTGGGGCGGGGGAGATGGCTTGGTGGTCTAAGCACCTGCCTGGCCAGCATAAGGACCCAAGTTTGATATCCAGTACTGCATAATGTGCTGGCCCTGAAATTGGGCATGGTGGTGCACAGCTGTAATCCCAGCTGGGGAGGCCGAGACAAGAGAATCACTACTAGTCTGAGCTGCATAGCAAAACCCTGTAGCAAATTAATATAAATATCTCTATCTATCTATCTATCTATCTATCTATCTATCTATCTATCTATTTTGTATATAGACTTCTACTTCATAGTAAACCTGGGCAGTAAGTAGACAAATACTACTGTTGTGACCTACGACATACACTCCGCAATTGTTTATCTCACAAAACAACCCCATATTTTCTAAAGCATAACTCAGGCTGGCTTGGCACTAAGGAACATGAGAAATACTAGTAAAGTTTGAAAAGAAAAGGTAGGGTTTCAGAAGTGAGCAATGGTGAGTAGGCAAACTGATATAAGCAGAGTGCAGGCTCCTGTGGAGGTAGGTTGGCACTGTCCAGATAGTCAAGGAAAATTGAAGCTTGTTTCAGATTGTATCAGTACCCAAAAGCTTCCTGTCTGGTGGTGAAGTACAGTAGCAAGGGAATCTGGGAAGAAATGAAGTTCAGTATTAGAAGAGCAGCATTTTAGCAGACAGAGCTGGAAGCCAATAATCAGAGGTACCAGTCTAACTTGCAAGAAAAAAGGCCCTTCAAGGGCACTATAAGTTGCTGGCTATCAGTGAAGTTGCCTTAAATTCAAGAAAGCCCTACAGCGTCAATGACAGAAATCAAGTTAATTAAGAACTGGGGTAGGTGGCGGCAAATGCCCAGTCATAATCCAAAAAAGGAGGGAAAAATCAGCAGGTTGGAGGATATAGGACTGTAAGTAGAGGGCAGATGTGATCTGACACACAGGGCTTGGTATCGGTTTTTTGACCTCATCAAAAACAGTAGAGATAAAAAGTTGACCCAGTAAGGGAAGCCAGGGACTCTTATATATTATCTCTACCTCAAGAGATGAAGTTCTGGACAATAACTTGGCTTAGTTTTAATAATGACAAAAGTTAATGTTTTTAGTGACATCTTCCTACTTTATCAGAAGCATGCTCATTTATCCTGAGAGCAACTCTGGAAGCAGGTATTACTTTTCTACCTATTTTGCTGAGGTAGACAGTGAAACTATGAAATTCCCAACTGCTTGCTTACCATGTTATTAGCCTGAAGTGTGAGACCTAATTCAAACTAAATTTATTTCCTTTGTTATTAAACATGACTTACCGCCTTATAAAGACAGAATACTGAGAAATAGGACTTTATATAGATGGAAGTAAATCTTTAATTAGTTTTAGTCACAGGCTGTCAGTCTTTTTCAATTCTTTAGGATGATCTGTTTTTGAATCTGAAAATGAGTATGTTTGTTTTGATCGTCCACCTCAGTTCTACTTTTTTTTTTTTTTTAATGCTATGAACTGAAGGCCAGTATTAGCTACACAGTGAGTTAAGGGCAGGCTGGCATTTATAGCAAGATCCTGCATTAAAAAAAGGTTTTATTTTTTTTTTAAAGTTGTATTTTAGTAGAGAAAAGAATCTTGCCAATACTCCATGGTTCAGCCTAGAATAAATGATTTAAATCACAAGTAAAAGCTTGTGCACCAGGGATGTAGTTCAGTGGTGTTGTGTCTGCCTGGCAAGCTCAATGTCCTGAGTTTGGTTCCAGTGTCAGGGAAAAAAAAAAAAAAAAAAAAAGCCTGTGGGCTATTAATGCCAGTCCAGGAAAAGGGAGCCATTCCTTTTGTTCTTAATGACTATGCTGTAAGTAGAGAATAAAGTTGGACTTAAAAAAATAAAAATAAGAAAACATTCTGAGAACAAGGAGAGGCAGCTGAGATAAATAACCAGAAGCAAATACAATGGGAGGGGGGAAAGGAAGCATGATACTCTAGAACTGAGGTATATGATTAAAGTGAATACATCCCCAGATCAAAGAGTTAAGAAAGTGTATTGACTAAGAACCTTCTCTGAAAGTTCTGCTGAATGATTTACTACAGGCAATAGAAAAAGTAAATAGAATAGGGAGACAGCTGCATGGAAGATTTAATAGCATAAACTAGTTTTAAGAATATGAAGCCTAAAATTGTTATATATAGGATGGTAGATCTAAATGCAAGACAGATTTGAAAGCTGGATCTAGAATTTTCAGTTTAGCATAAATACTGTTTTGTTTTTGCCATATAACATAAAGATGGATGTTGTTAAGCCATGTATATGTTAAACAGAAGTGCTTTGTCACTATAGCCAGTACAAGGTACACAAAAGACATTCTAAATGTCCATGAACCCAAACTGGAAAATGGTACTGTTTTAATTCCTTAAAATAAAATACAATTAATAAGTTTATGTTAATACTAACAATGTAAGGAGGAAATTTCCAAAGCACTAGTAAGAGAGGGTGCATACTGATTGGGAAAACCAGTAATTACTGCATTAGATGGTAGTTTGTAGAAGTTTTGTCATTAGACAAATTATATATACCTTGCAGGTTTTGTGATTGAAAACCCCCAAAAAAAGTAGAGAAAAAAAAAAAGCCAAAGAAGCATTAAACTTTGTATAAAGGTATTGACAGAAATACAGGCAAGTTATACTCACAAGTTGGTTAAAGTTCTAATTGAGAATAAAAGTTCATATTTAATTTAGATATATTTGTATAAAACATTATTAGTATATCACAATTTTTTTGTTTGTTTGTTTTTGTGGTCTCACTATACAGTTCAAGCTGGCCTCAAACTCCCAACAATCCTCCTGTCTCAGCCTCCCAAATGCTGGGATTATAGCTGTGTACCACCACACCGGGTTTATAACAATTATAGACTTCATAGTCTTAGCTGCAAGAAAACATTCAGCAAAATTCTCAGAGAAGGTTCTTGGGTGATATACTTTCTTAACCCCTTGGTATCTGAGAGTGTGTTCCATTTGCCTTTACACACAAATACTAATTTGGCAGGAAATAGAATTCTTGATTCAAAATTATTTTCTCTCAAAAGTCTGTAAGCACTGTTTCATTGTCTTCTGATATTTTAAATTGCAAAAAAAACAATCGAAGGTGATTCTGACTTTTGCCTCTTTGTAGTAACCTGCTGTCTGGATACTTGCAAAATTGTTTCTTCATGCTTAAAATTTAAAAGTCACAAGGATAGGCCTAAGTGTTGCTTTCTTCTAATTAAATTAAAGGAAGGGTGTGAGCTTTCTTCATTTTCCGGTCTACTTCATTCTTCAACTGTGGAAAATTTTCTTCACTTAGTTTGGTAATTACTGTCTCAGCTTCATTTTCTTTATCCTGTTTCCTATTACACATAGATGTATCTCCTGCACAGGCCCTCTACATCTCTTGTTTTCTCTGACTTTCTCATCTTAACTTCTTTGGACTTTTCCTCTGCATCCTTTGAGATGTTCTCTACTTTCCATTTACTGGACGAATTTACTTGGTAAGTGATCCTTCTGTGTTTCCTTTAAACAGGGCTCTACCCCTTCTATGTGGTCATACAACACCTACTTTACAATCAAGGTCAGGTGGGTAAGGAACTGTATTAATAGTCAATAATTTCTGCAGGTTTGCTGTAGATTGGTAGACTGCAATAGTCCAGAAAATTGGAGTATATCAAGAGGAGGCATTTTCTCAATTAATTAGTTCCAGTCCTTTCTTCTGATCTGTGGTCTTATTGATGTAGCAGAATGAAATTCCAAACCTGAAAGATAGCTGGGATGAGTTTGTGTTCTTTAAAACTGAAGAATGAATGTTAGGAACATGGAGGTTAAGAGAGAATGTGTTTATTGAGGAAAAGAAGGGGACCTGAGTGGGTTGCCAAGAAAACTGTATTTTCTAGGGATTTTTATACAGCAAAACTATGAGTTGAGGCGGGTCTCGGGTAGAAAACATGAGCCCTCGCAAGGTGGGCAAAACTATGATCAACCAATAAGACTACAAGCACATTTGCTTAGATGAAATTGATTAAATCTGTGATCAAATGGGGAAGCCAGTGATGTAGCAAGCCGCCATGAATATACAGCAGGGGCTTTTCCAGTAGGACGCTGGGTTAGTGGCTCTTTCTGGCTTTCTCAAGGTGATAGAGACCTATTTAGAATATCAATTCCTGATGATTATCTTTAAGGAGGTATGCAGTTGTTTGATCTTTTGTCTTGAGTGTTTGTCTCTCCCACTGTTGCAAACTATCTGGTCTTCCATTCTAGTTCCCTCTGAGAGCCTAGCCCAGTCTGACTGCCTATAGTATTTTTATCAACATTATAGTTATACCTTGAAAATAAACACACCTATAATCCTCCATAGTATCACTGATTCCAAAGATTCCCATTGATAATAATTCATGATTTTACTTAAATACTTTTTTTTTCTTACCTTTTCAACTTTTCCCAATGGGGTCCAAGCAGTCTTTGCAAGCTTTTAAGTTGAGGAACCAAACCTGATTCTTTACGTCATTTCTGCGCGACTCGCGTTAGGCCCAATAGCTCAGCGTGCAGCTCGCCTTAAGGAGCCTCTCTAGTGCCTTAGTCACTAGCACACCGAGCCCAAACCCCCGCCCTTACATCCCTGGCGTCTAGCCCAGCCTAGGGACGATTACGTTGTACGCAGGCGCTCAACACTACATTCAACGTTCTCATTCTTCCATTGGCTTGATTTATATCCGGTCCTGCCTTGAAGGCGGGGCTAAGCCCCGGCCGCAGCCAATGAAATCCCGGGTGAGAGTTGAGGGCTGCAAGGCGCCTGCCAGCCCTTGCTGGAAGCAATCTCCAGGGTGAGTGTCAGGCAACTTGGTCGTAATGGAGGCATCCTTGGCCGAAGAGCTGGATGAAGAGGAGCAGCTCGTGAGAAGGCATCGCAAGGAGAAGAAGGAATTGCAAGGTGACGGGGAAGGAAATGGGAAACGAGAAGTCGTCCAGGCTCAGGGAAGGGCGCGGAGCGGGTTGGCTTGGGGAATCTTGAAGGGAGAATGGCTTGGATCCTCTCAGACTTTTCCAGAGTGGTAAATATTCTCTTCTCCGTCTCCGTCACCCAGGCAGCCCCTCATCCAGCAGCCTTCACTGGCTGCCTCCCAGGCATGACGCGAGACAGGCCTGGACCGTGACCGGCCCCTCCCGTGGGCCTTCTGCCCCCTCCCCGCGTCCGCCTCCTCCCACTGCTTGCTTTTCTCAGGTCTGCCCCTCCTTTCCATTCCTCCGTCCCTGCTTCCCATTCCTGTCCCAGGTACGGACGGACGCTTGGCCCTAATGGGTGGCTTCTGAATTGTCGCACCTTGGTTTTCAGGGCTGAGAAGGATATTTGACAGGTTAGAACTTGCTTCACTCCACTGTTTCCATTTTTTACCCCCTCCTGTCCAGGCAGACCACCCGAATTCAAAGTTCTTTAAATGATTAATTTTTGTTTTCTTTTGTTTGACCTCAAGCTTCACCTGGGCTCTTTGTAGCTCTTAATGTGATGACTTCTTGCTTTCCACAATTTTCCTGTCTATCTATCGTTCTCCTATCCCCTTTGTATTCTCTTATTGGTCCTGTTTCCTGTTTTACTTATTCCTGACTTTCTGATTTAATAATTTTGTTGGCTTTTTTAGCTAAAATTCAGGGTATGAAGAATGCTGTTCCCAAGAATGACAAAAAAAGAAGGAAGCAACTCACTGAAGATGTTGCAAAGTTGGAAAAAGAAATGGAACAGAAGCATAGAGACGAACTGGAGCAACTGAAGCTGGTTGCCAAGGAGAATAAGGTATGTGAAATATTTGTCTTGCCTATAGTATTTGCAAACAACTGTCTTGTTTTAAATTGATTATATCAAACCATAAATTGGTAGGGAAATAAAGTTGTTTAGTTATGTTCGTGCATTTTTAGTTACGCTTTATCAGTTTACTTGACTACAAGATGAGCAGGTTGACACAGTGTGCCATAGGAAGTGTCTCAGTTACTTTTCTGTCGCTAGGACAATACCTGACACCCAAAAGAAAGGAAGGAAAGGTTAATTAGCTCACATTTACTGGAGGTTTCAGTCCATACTAAGCTGGCTCCAAGCAGAGTGGCACAGGGCAGAGACCAACCTTTCAGGGCAGCAGCAAAAAGCAGAGAGTGCAAAAGGGAGGAGTAGCAGCAGCAATGGCTACTGAGAGCAAGTCTTTCTCCTACTTACATTGTCTTCAAGCTATCTGCCCCAAGCTAGGTGGATCACTCACACCCATAATCCCAGCCTTGGATCATGAATTAATCTCAGACTCTGGAAGTCCCATCTCATGACTGCATGAGGCTTTGCAGGGACAACTAGACACAAACCATAACAGGAAGCTTCCAATGAAAGTTGGAAGAGCACACCTCTGGTTTCACAATTGTCACTAAATAGCATTACATCCTTGGCAAAGTTACTTAATCCACCTGTTCATAAATTGCCCCACATATAAAGTGATGACACAAGTACTTTTGCTGTCTAATCACAGGTTCTTACAAAGGTCACAACTACTGTGAAATCATTTTAAAATTTTATTTTAAATACATTTATTACAGTTTTCTCATGAAGCAAAAGATAATAAACAAAATTTTGCAGATTTTTTGGGCTACGTGGGAGCATGATTTTTACCATTTTATTTTTTTTTTAATTTTTTTCCCATAATTTTATTGAGAAACAAATAGCAATGAGACAGTTTCAAACCAAATTGGTAGGACAGTTTCAATAATTAACACATTGCATACTGTCTTCCTAGTGGTTATTTGTTGTACAGGATGCGGACTTGATATTCTATTTACAAACACTATTAGAACAAATCCCTCTAAGAGAATATAACTACATGTCTATTCTAATGATTTTGAATACACAGATACAAAATGGACATTCATCTGTATCCCCTTTTTTTGTTTAGTTCCATCATTTGAATATTACAGGTATGTTAACTCAGCAAAATATTCTAAAAGAGTCCAGTAGTCCATAATAGTATTGGGTCTTCCGCTTGACTGGCAGTGTCAGAAATTGTTGACCAGAGTCCCCTACAGCTCAACATAAAGCATGGCTTTACTTCTTATACTTTGTTTTTATACTTTTCTGCTGGATGGTTAAGACCAAGATAAAGCAAGACCTATGCAACAAGAGTTGTAGCTTTTGGGTCTGATAAGGTTAGTGAAATCCCCTCAGGATTTATCCTGAGATCCTGTACCTCAGATTGTAGATCCTTTGTTAGTGTCAGCCATGCGGATGAGTCACGGACTTATTAATCAGTAGTCAAGGTTCTGGTCTTCCTTGCCTTTAAGATACTAAACTGTAGCTATAGAAAACAGGGCGCCCTTCTTGAGGTGTTTGTTATTATTGTGATATTCCTAATTGCTTCCCCCTCTTTTTTTCTTTTTTTTATTAGCAAGTTGTTTGCTGTCTGGGGCCTTCAATTTCAAGGACAAAAATGTTTGATTCTGAAAGTTGCATATTTTCTAATGGTTGAAATACAAGCTTTTGTTCTACTTTGAACTCTTACGTTTTTCATTACCTTAAATTATTTTCAACCCTACATAAATTTTTATGTCTTTGCTTTTTTGTTTTTCAAGTACCTCTTTGTATCTTGCCTGTTGTCAGTATGTGAATAACAGAATCCTCTGACAAGTCCAGAGTCCTAATTTCAATAACATTGGAAACCATTCTTTAAAGTCTTTATCTGATTTTGATATTTTGATTAGCCTTTGAAAACTACTGTCTTTGTGTAATAGAGGGTTTAGATTATTTTAGAGTCATACTAAGAGCTTACTTGCAGTAATAAAATACTATTTATCTCAATAGAAGTCTAGCATCATATTTTCTCAGCAAACATGTAGTTGCCATTTGAGTTTTAGAATGGGTTGTATTCTCTAATGATATCATAAATGGTATTTACTACCTGATAGGAAAAGATGAGAAAAGTTCTACAATCAGTGCTAATAGGATGGAGAAGAGCTTCTGCCCAGTTTAAGGTTCTGCAGTTAGTAATGGACAGGACCTGTATTTTACATTGGCTCTTAACCTTCAGAGGTAGGAGGGGTATAGTCTTGAATGAATTGGCTCTCATGTAGGAAGTAAGGTACTTCCTGTTGATAGAGTGGATGTTCTGAGAAGGAAAATATGCAGAAATGAACATTATCTTTGAAGAATTATAAGGAAACTTGATGGAAATCTGACAGATTCTCTCATAAAAGTAAAGAAAGGAGATGAAGCCATATTATGTATTTTGATGTCTAGTGTTGTTACTTAAATTTAAAATGTAGGAGTCCATGTACTTATGATTTTCAACAATAATTTAGTTATCTAATGTTTTGAAAAATACCATCAAAGTTTTTTTCACTGACTTGATAATGCTATTCTGTTTCCTTTAGATAGATTCTGTTGCTGTTAACATTACAAACCTGGTACTTGAGAATCAGCCACCTCGGATATCAAAAGCACAAAAGAGACGGGTATGAAAGTCATGTCAACAAGTATATAAGATATATTTATATAATTCTGGGGTCTTTGTACCAGACTACATCTCCAAACCATTTTTAAGTTTTATTTTGAGATAGACTTACTAAGTTGTCCAAGCTGAGCTCCAACTTCTAATCCTCCTGGTCAGCCTCCAAGAATCCTGGGATTACGTACCTGTGCCGCAAGGCCTGGTTTCAATACAGTCTTAGGTATTGCGTAAGGAGGGGATTTTAAAAAAAAGACCAAAATGATGGCATTCTTTGTAAACAACTGAAACTAATATTAAGTACTTGATATGTACCAGGTACTGTGCTAAGTTGTTTATGTGAAATATGAAATCTCATTTAGTCCTGATAGTAATCCTAGGAAATAGGATATTTTAATCCCCATTATATAGAAAAGAAGCTAAGCCTGAGACATTATAAGATGTCATTATGCAGGGGGCTGGTGATGTAGCTCAGCAGACTAAAGCACCTGCTTAGGCAAGCTTAAGCAAGCACAGGGACTGTGGTTTCCATCCCTGGCACTGCATGCTGTGCCAGCCCTGCCCTTAAGGCAGGCTGAGCGGGCCACAGAAAAGTCCAGGCATAGTGGCATACACCTCTAATCCCAGTGCTAAGGAGGCTGAAAAACAGGAGGATCGCTATGAGTTGGAGCTGTGTAGTGAGACTCTGTAACAACTAAATACATTAAAAAAAAAAAAAAAAAGATGTCATTATGCAGTTCTCTTAGGAGGGTTGGGTCAGGGAGTGCAAATGAATCTTCTTCAAATAAATACGCTGTCCTAGACTCTGTAGACTCTTTAGAGTATGGGCTCAGGTGACCCTGATGTCTGATGTGCAACTCTTGTTAAAAACTGGTACTGAATGAGGAAACAAGGATTTGAAGCTGAAGTTAAACAAGTTTATAAAGAAGTATAAGTATACAAAATTCTCAGAGAAATCTCTAGGTATTTATATAATGATTAATTACAGTAGAAATTCAGAGAAAGGAAAGTTTGTTGTGTTAAATGATGGGTTGGAATTTGAAGGAGTTATATTTAGATAGGTTAGTTCAAGTTGGAGAAAGAATCTATTAAAACAAATGTAGAAGTACATTATTGTGTTAGTAGAGAGCTAAGAAGAAACTGGTTTATTGAAAGTAGTGACTTAATGAGCTTAACATTATGGGAATGAGATTGCCTAAGCAAAGCCTTTTGACTTTCAAAAAGACATTTAAATTCAACCTTTTACTCTCAAAAATTTTACTAAGACTTAAATTTTGTAGATATTAAATGTTGATTTTTTAAAACTAACTTTGCATCTTATCATTGAGTAGTGTATAACTTAACAGAGTGTAGAGCAGATGAGAGTTTTTTTCTTTCTTTCCCCCTTTTTCTTTGCACTGCTGGAAGTCAAATCTAGGTCCTGATGCCTGTTAGGCTACTGTTACAAAGGCTGATGTTCTACCGTGATCAACGATGAGGTTTTAATTTCCCTTGCTTGCCTAAGATTCTTGAAGATTTTAAAGCTTCAGTTATGTATCTATAAAATGTGGGAAAATGATACCTATTTTATTAGGTTATTTAGGACATTAAATAATACATTTTTGCCAGAGTCCTTAATACAAAGGCTAGAGAACTAATAGGTAAAGAAAAGATAGAATAATTTATTGTGTTATATATAGTATGCCTTATGAAAATTTCATCCTAAAAGCAGTGTCTTTTTGTTTGAAACTTAATTGTAATTGTCAAACATTTTTTGTACTTGTGTAGTATTTTATTTATTTAATTTTAGTTTTAATGAGACAGAGTCTTATTATATAGTTTAGGCTAGCCTTGAGCTCATTATGTAGTACAGATTGGCCTTGAATTTATGGTACTTTTTCTGCTGCAGCCTCCTGAGTTCTGGGACTAAAGCATGCGCTGCCCTGCCCAGCAGCATTTTTTTTTTTTCCTGAGTAAACTTCGTGGTTGTGAATTTCAATCAAAAGTTGAGATCTTACATCTAGTTTGATTCCTTATTTATGATATGCATTCTTTAAGTGATGGCCTGCAATTGTTACCTAGCTTTTATGGATCAAAATGGTCAGAATTTATGCATTCCAGTAGCATAACTTTTGGAATTGTTAGGTATTGATACAGCTCATAGTATCTGACTTAATTCTGGAAAGCATAAGGGGACCACTGATTTCTGTCTGTATCAAAAGTTGTTTATCTCCACCTAAATCCTCAGGCAACAGCACAAACAAAAACAAAACTCCCTTACCTTGCTCAGACATTTTGTTACTTTCTTTTAATTGATATAAATACCCTTTCAACTATACTTTCAAAAAGTTTAATATTTTTTGTAGTCAGTTGCTTTTCACTTGGCAGAGAAAGTGCCCGGAAGATATATAATTACTTATGCTAATTGGATTGTGAAACAGAAAACACTAAAAGTTTATAATAGTTCAGAAAATAGAACCTGAAAATAGGGTGAACAGTTGTTCAAGTTTTTCTTTTTTTGGTGCTGTGTATTAAACTCAGGACCTTCAGGACCTTGCACTTACCAGGCAGCTGCTTATGCCACTGAGCTATCTGCCCAGGCCCAGGGTGGATTATTGGATATTAGATTATTTGAAACGTCTTCCTCTTCTTCCTTTTTTTTTTTTTTTTTTTGCTAAAGCACCAAGAAACAAAATGGCAGTCGATGGTTTTTATCTTTGTGAAAGATACAACTCTCAAACAAAATTTATCTAACATTTATTGTAAGAATATTGTGAAATACTTTAGAACACATTTTACTTTTAATCTGAAAAAAGAAAATTGGCTATTTGATTTGTTTCAAAGGACGTGGAAGCTTTTTGTTCTGGTTGGAAGTGTCCAAAGTAGAAATTAGAAGAACTAGGCTTATGGAAGTTAATAGAATGAGATGTAGTCCATGTGCTTTATTTTACAAGTGAGAGAGATGAGACCCAGATGATCTTTAGCATACTGAAAGTGGGATGCAAACCCGGACGAGTGCCCCGCTCTTAAGATTCCCCTCTGAGTTATTTTATCGATGTGCTAGGTTTACTAATACTATATTTATGAGTTCCATGCTATTTTTCTTTTTTATGCATTTTCATTAGACATTGTTGATTTCATTCTATCTTCAGGACTGGTAGAAAACAAAGTGCTATTGGGACACTGCATTGCACAGAAAAGAATCCAATGAATTTCCCAACTAGTATGCCAGAAAGGAAACTCATTTGCCATGTGATACTGAAACAAAGAATGAGGGACAATAAATGAAATGATCGGAATTAGTTATTATTGCCTTAAAAG
This sequence comes from Octodon degus, assembly GCF_000260255.1. NCBI lineage: Eukaryota > Metazoa > Chordata > Mammalia > Rodentia > Octodontidae > Octodon > Octodon degus. The sequence goes on along the minus strand of NW_004524710.1, from coordinate 6,897,298 downwards.
ATTTTGCAGGTACAATAAACTTACATTTTTCCAATAAAAATATGTGACATCATTAACTCCAGCTGCCATCTGCTCCGATCTTTATTCTGATTTAGGTGCCTGGATAGAAGGAGCTCTGTGTTGTCCTTGGTCCCCACTCTGCTCTAACCTGCTGTATGGCCTTTGGAAATCTTTCTGCATGCTGTTTCCTCAGAAGAGGAAAATGAGGGGTTTTGGATTAGATGGTGTCTAAGGTGCTTATTTTTCCTCTCCCGTCTGAAGCTGTTATTTAGTCTTTTACAAAGTAATAGTGCCATCTTGTGTTGTAAGATTTTATTCATGCCTTGATCTAAAGTTGTAGATATTCAGTGAAATAAATTTGTTCCTGTTTTTTCCGTCATGCTTACATGTATAAGGAAAATCCTAAATAGGCTTACGTTTTGTAAAAGAAACTACTGTTTTTGTTTCAGGTAACTCAGAAATCACTCGAAGTTTGTTTCATGTGGCACAAAACAGGCAGCCACTGCAGGCAGGTGGCAGTGAGGTTGAACTGAATTTGCCTTCCCAGTTATATTCCTCAGCCCCAAGGAGTAGAACGAGGGGCAGGAAAGTCTCCCTTTCTATGCTCTTGGTTTACCTTCTCTTTCACTATAATTTATTACTTATATCAAGATACATAGAATTTACTTTAACAGTCTGTTTTCTTATGTTGCAGGGCAGTTTCCTTTTAAATGTACAAGGAAGGCGTAGTCATGGTAGAGAATCAGAAAGATAAAGGAAAGCACATAGACACACATACAGCCACAGACAGACACACACGCACATGCTCAAAAAATTTTATAGTTCTATCGAGAAAATTTATTGTATATTTTATTGTATCTTTCTCTTTTTTTAATGATAGGTAAGCATAGACTTTATATTAATCACAAATCTCTTTTCTGTGTTTTGTCTTTCTTTCTTTTTTTTTTTAATACTTTGTAAATTCTATTAATCACATACCTGGGACTGGGGAGATGACTCAGTAGAATAACAGCTTGCCTGGCAAGCTCAAGGGCCTGAGTTCAATCCCCATTCTGCAACAACAACAACAAAAAAATCACATACCTATCTCTTATTCCCAACTTTGTCTTTTGATCCTGTTTCTGGCACTCTAGCTGTGTTAATTATTTTTAGCTGTGAAATATGTGGTATTCTCACTGGCTTATGATCCTTACTAGTTTAGCTATCAGGGCTTTTCCTTCTCCCCTGTAACCTTCCTACTCCATTCACATCACAAATGTCTCATTAAAAAACAAAGCAAAACCGAAAAACCCCAAATGTCTCATTAATCTTATCCAGCCCATTCTTAAATATCCTGCCATGGGTAGCTATCTGAAGGTGTATGGAGGAAACTGTAGAATGTAATATGTGACACCATTTTTGTTATAACACATGGTACACATGTTCTGGGGTAAACTGTATTTATTAAAAGCACAGAAAAAGTTTGGAAGGGTACACACAAACCTAGCGAGAGTACTATTTGGATTGGTGGTGATACTTAAGGAAAAACTTTGATGTACTTGTTTGTTTTTTGAATGTTTTTACCTTTTACTTATTAAATGTATATATATGGATAGATGTATACTTTATTTTTAAAGCAAGATAGATGCAGTGCATTGTAAAAGCTTTAGTATATTAATACCAAGTATGATGGAATATTGAAGTTGGATTGGCCTAGGCTTAAATATGATAATAGAGTGAGTTAGAGCTTAAGACAGCTAAGTTTTAGGACACTATTTTGAAATTAGCAAGAGAAGGAACTTGACAGGTAGTTTTTGTTTGTTTCTTTGGTTTAGAGACAGGGTCTCACTATAGTTTAGGCTAGCCATTAACTCTTTCTGCAGCATAGGCTGGCCTCGAACTCGTTGTGATCTTCCTGCCTCAGCTTGACAGGAAGATTTAAATAGACTTCTTAAGAAAGGGCTTCTGATGTCTCAGTACAAATATAGTTGCTGGGAACACACAAATCAGAGGGGTAGTTTGCCCTAAAAGATGTTTACAGTATAGGAAATTCTCTTAAGTAAATGATAAGATAATCAGCATGATAACGTTTATGGAAAAAGGGAAAAAAAATGACAAAACATGTTAAGACTCTCATTCTTTATTCCCTTAATAAATGAGAACCATTCCTAATTATCATGAATTAACTTTCCTACATTTTCATCTTAGGAAAAAAAAGCAGCACTGGAAAAGGAGCGGGAAGAAAGAATAGCTGAAGCTGAAATTGAGAATTTATCTGGAGCCAGACATATAGAAAATGAAAAACTTGCTCAAATATTGGCAGCCAGAGAGTTAGAAATCAAGCAGATTCCATCTGATGGCCACTGTATGTATAAAGCCATTGAGGATCAACTGAGAGAACAGGACTGCGCTCTGACTGTGGCTGCTCTACGAAGTCAGACAGCTGAGTATATGCAAAGCCATGTGAATGACTTTTTGCCGTTTTTAACAAACGCTAATACAGGAGATATGTATACCCCAGGTAAGTTGGTGAACCACATTTTATTAGTGGTTGTGGTTTTAAAATAAGGCGTGCACAGGAAGAAGCCTTACGACCCTTATGAGAACAGTCTATCACAGTTCAGTCAGAATGTAGCTTGAATGGATGCTGGCACATTTTACTTTACTTAGGTCTCTTAAGCACTTAACCATTCTTTAGTTAAAATAATTTCTTTTTTTTTTTGGCTTTCAAATTGTATTTGAGTTTGTTGGTGCTCACAAATCATTAAGAACTTACTTTTTGGCTCTACCTAAAGTAACCCCAGTTGTGTAGACACTGAGATCTGCTGATGGTACGAGAAATTTGGGGAACGGACAAATCCTTGAGCAATAATTTTCTCACTGAACCTTTGTGGCTGTGTATACAGAGTCCTTCTCCATATTGGACTTTATGGTTTCCACATGAAAGAAATACAGAAGCAAGTTTGAAATTTGCTGATAACATGAGACAATATTTCAAAAAGTAATTCCCATCTCATTCCCTTAGATTTCTATTTGCTGATAACATTTCAAGAAGAAAGGTGATGTTCATTTAAAACACACTATGAGAATAAATATATATTCAACAGCGTGACTATGACAATGATTATTACTACAAAAATCTTGAATATTAGGAATACAATATGTTATAAACACATTTATAGCCACTTCATCTTCCCCTTTTCAGATTGAATATGTGGTATTTTTTTCCCATAATTTTATTGACAGACAAATAACAATGAGACAGTTTCAAATCAAATTGGTAGGACAATTTCAATAGTTAATACATTGCATACTGTCTTCCTAGTGGTTATTTGCTGTATAAGATGCAGACATGATATCCTATTTACAAACACATTACAACAAATCCCTCTATTCATTAAGAGAATGTAACTATATATCTATCTTAACCATTTTGAATACACAGATACAAAATGAACATTCATTTGTGTATCCCCTTTTTTGTTTAGTTCCATCATTTGAATATTATAGGTGTGTAAACTCTCAGCAAAATATTCTAAAAGAGTCCAGTAGCCCATGATAGTATTGGGTCTTCTGCTTGACTGGCAGTGTCAGAAATTGTTGACCTGAGTCCCCTACAGCTCAAAATAACAACACAGCTTTACTTCTTATACTTCATTTTTATACTTTTCTGCTGGATGGTTAAGACTAAGATAAAGCAAGACCTATGCAACAAGAGTTGCTATTAAAATAATTTTTTATAATAATTTTTTAAGATAATAAAAATAGGATTAATCAGTATTGAAAAAATTCCATTAAGTTTATACTTAACAAGGTTATTAAGCATAAAGGTTAGTAAACTTTGATTAGTCTCTGGAAGCGAACAAGAAGAAAATGATTATGAAAACTGATTTTTTTTTATCCTATACTTTCGAAAATTTGTTATTCTCAAGTTGTAATTAGGAAAAGTACTAATTTTGTAAACTTTGATATTACAAAAGCAAATGAGTTAACCTACCTTATTTGTTCTAGTACTTTCGATGTTTAGGATAAAATACTGAAGTGAGCTATAAAAACACAACTAGCAAATGAGGGGGAGAGCAAGTAAAAATCTGAAAGGATTTTGGGAAGATAAAGAATAGAGGAAAGTTTGACTTTGGGAGCTGACTGCACCTTTTGCAGTATTCTCTCTGGACAAGAAAGGTGTTTATGGCTCATTTTACCTGCTGTGTAAAAAGGAGTATGAACAAAATATGTACATTTTAAACTCAGAATAGATCTTTTACTTTTAGGGCTGTTCTGAAAATCCCTTTTCTTGGCTAACACAGATATCATACAGAATACATATAATTAGTCTTTCACGTAATTTTGGGTACAGGTTTGGGCCTCAAAACATGTCAGAGTGGTCAACACGGTGGCTGTTTTGAGGGCTGTCACTGGGTAAAGGCAGAAATGTAGGTGTGTAATGTATGGGCCTCGAGGTGAGAGAGATAAGCAGGAATGGTTTGGTTTTTGATGAAAAAGTGATGAAAAGTTGGGTGACTTATGTCTGAACCTGGGAAAGAGATTAATTGTGGAGGGAAGTGAGAGAAGTGCATAACTTGGACATTTTTATCAGGGATTGTGGTTGCTATTAAGGGGTTCTCATGTCAAGACTTACACAACTTAACTTACTGTCTTTTCACGTTCTCTACAGAGGAGTTTGGAAAATACTGTGATGACATTGTGAACACAGCTGCGTGGGGAGGTCAGCTTGAGGTATGTTTGTGATTATTCATACCCAGTGTGGGTTGTGAAATGATTTCTGAATCTCTTCTGTGGCATCCAGATACTTTTAACTGATTTCATTTTTTGTTTAAAGGTTGCTTTTCTTTATATCTGTACCATGTCTCTAGTGAAAAAGAAATGGGAAGGTAACTTTCCTTTGCTTTTGACTAAAGTATGTACCTGAGTAAGTGAAGCATCATTCCACTTTAAATAGCTCAGTGTTAGAGCTGTGTGTTGGAGAAGCAGTGTTCATCTGTGTAAGTTTTCAGGGGTGATGCTGCCACTGTGTTCAATTTTCTGTACTTAAGTGAAGATTTACTGAAGGCAAAATTTACCCTCATGAATCAGCTATTGAAAATCACAATAGGTAAAGTATAACTATGGGAAGTTACAGGACAAATCTTATAGCACATCTATTTCAAGTGTTAATTTGAATTCTTGTTGATGGTGACTTACTTGAAAGCAGGAGTTGATGCGGTAAAGTTGACATTAAGAAAACAATTTGTCGGGAGTTAAGATTTTTTTTTTAGGACACATTTTAAAAATCTTACTGTTACTTTTGTCTCAGAATAGAATAAAACACCTACAGAGTCCCATGGCAATGAGGAATCTGGAGTTTAGAAAGAGGTTAA
>NW_004524710.1:6888907-6891103 GCF_000260255.1 Octodon degus | reverse complement strand
CATGTGGTGCCAGGGATCAAACCTGGGTCCCTGTGCTTTGCTAAGCAGGGACTTGGTTCATTAAGCTGTCTCTCTAGCCCTTCCATACTATTATTTTAATGCTATTTTAGATACAAGAAATGCATATTTCAAAGGAGCGTTCTATAATATAGAATAAAAGGTTATATTGGTGTAGCGTAGGCACCTTTCCATGTTCCTGAAGTAGTTTACATACTTTCAAAACCTACTGTTAATGGGGCAAATCCATTAATCCAAGGTACTGTGAAGACTTGCAGTGATAAATCCATTGATGAACTTTGCCTGTAAAATCAGGCTTCCCCAATTCATTGCAGCTCATTTGATTTCCTAATGTTTGATTCTGGTAGGTCTCTTCACTTTTCTCTGCCATAGATTCTAGGTCTTTAACACACAAAGTTATAAAGTACATAATTGTTATGTAGATTAGTAATTAGTATATGATGTTTAAATTCTTAGCATAGTCATAGTAAGTCTACAAATGATTAGCATTAATTTTCTTTGTAACTCTTATCAGACTTCAAGCTCTAATTTCATATTGCATGTTATGAAGTTACTTAAAATTATACAGCATTTTAATTATATGGAAATTCCTTAAAAGGGTGCTATACTTTATATGTATACTTCAGTGTACTCTACTGACTTTGAAAATCATAGAATGGTGTTATCAACACTGTTGACACATTAGAGTCATCTGAAAAGCTTTAAAAAAAATACACCTATGTTGATGTATGCCTCCTCATGCTTCAGTTATTATTGGTTTGGTTTGGTGCTTAAGCATCAGTATTCTAAATATCATAATAAATCAAGTCTACTTGTCACCCCATTTCACTAACTAGGACATTGATCCTTTTACAGTCATTGTGTAGCCAAGGCTTGAAAAACTGCTGCCTTTGATTTAATAGGTATTTTATGTATTTGTTTATTTAGCAATTATTGTCACTGTGTGGCATGCTTTTGAGATATAATTAGGAATAGATCATATCCTTACTCTTAACTTGTCGTGTTCATGTTTGTATACTTCAATACTTTATGATTTGAATACAATTTACATTTTTAATTTTTACTAATACTTTCTTTTTTCCCGTAGCTAAGAGCTCTATCTCACATTTTACAGACACCTATAGAGATAATACAGGCAGATTCTCCTCCTATTGTAGTTGGTGAAGAATATTCTAAAAAGCCATTAACGCTTGTGTAAGTACCTAAAAATTTCTACTGTTTTATTTTTTACAAGTAAGACAAAAAGACATTTAAAATAATTTAGGTGGGTTTTGTTTTTTCTTTTTTAGTTGAATATCAAAAAAATATATTTTAACCAAATTACTTCTGCTTATATTAAAGGTAATTGTAGAACTAGAAAGCAATGTCAGAATACACAATTTAGATGATTGTTTAAGCTTCTAGTGATTTTCTTGAGTGTATGAGTTAAAAAATAGAGTGATTTTTAAAGATTGCAAAGGTTTCAGAGTAGTTTGTATATTGTCCTGGTTTGATATTAATAATGCGACCTAAAATCTTCAACAAATGTAAATGCTGAAATATAGGCGGTTGACCCTTAATAGAGGGAAAGACAGCATAAAGGGATTGAAATGATTGAGATATGTTACATGCATGTGCACAGTCCCTGAAACAAATACCACTATTTTGTATTATAAGGATTCTTTTAAAAAAGTAAAGTACATTCATGTTGCTTATTCATTCCTTAAGAGATTTTTTTTCTTCAATATTGCCAATATATTTTGATTGAAAAATCTCTAAAATACAGCATGGATGATTTCTTCTCCACTTTAGTGTTTATTAGCTAAACTTATTAAGGTAGTCATTAGTGACCTGAGTGAGGGAGAATTGGAAGTTTATTGAGCATTCATCTCAGCCTTTCCATCCCCTCCTCCCCCTGTGGTTGCACTGCTTGCTGGCTGCTGATACTTGTCAAATGGTATTGAGCTCTTCGTATGCTCATGTGTTCTATTGAATGTTAGCCCTGTGAGCTGAATCATTCAGAGTGCTTGGTTTTGTAAGAATAATAAGCATTTATATACAATGAATTATTTTTATCAAAACTACTTGTTCTTTTTCATTGCAGATATATGAGGCATGCATATGGCTTAGGAGAACATTATAATTCTGTTACACGGTTGGTGAACACAGTTACTGAAAATTGCAGCTAGTTTACAAAAT
>NW_004524710.1:6878545-6886872 GCF_000260255.1 Octodon degus | reverse complement strand
TTTTTTTTTAAATTGCAGATGTACATGTACTAATTTAGTGTGCTGTATGATGGTTTAATGGATATTACATACGCATTCTTTTGTCCTAATTTGTAAAAGTATATGTCAGAGTTCTTCTGGAAATATCTTTAAACAAGAATTTTATTCACTTAAATATTTACAACTTGTGTAAAGTGAAAATGAATGTAACTATAGTGAGCAGTGTAGCTTTGCTCACATTCTTTGATGTTTGCCAAAAGAAGAATAAAAAGTGAATGAATTAAATCAACCTTGGCTGTTCGTTTTGTCATTCTTTAACAATTTTAGAATTTTGAAACAAACTCAATTAGCTTTAGAATTTTTTCCAGCTTTAGAATTTTAGCTTTGGAATATTTCCAGCTCTTTACATATAACTGAGAATAAGACAGTCACATATTCTTGCATGTCAGGGAATTGAGGTAAAGACAGTGTGAGCATAGCGTTATGCCCCAGTCAGGAAGATAGCGTACTAGCCGGTTAAATCATGGCTTTAGAAATAAAAGTTTAGAACCTTTTAGAATAATGAGTTTATTTAGGATAAATTTTAAGGTTGTTTTGAGATTTATGAGTTTGTTTTTAAGAAAATGGTGCAAGAATGTGTAGTAATGAAGTTTATGCAGTTGCTCTCAGTGTGAGGTTAGTATAGTTGTCTTTGATACAGGTGGTCGTGGACTAGCTGAAGGCTCAGTTCAGTTGATTTGCTAAGAATTTAGTTAATTTTGTACTTTCTGTAGACTCATGGGGTTTCCTTTTGTTTCTTTTTGTGAAAAGGTCTCATTAATTCAGGCTTTGTTGTTGTTGTTTTTTTTAATTTATGTATTTGGTACAGGGTCTCGCTGTGCAGCTCAGACTTGTAGTGATCCTCCTATCTGAGCCTCCCAGCATTGGGGTTATAGATGTGCACCAGTGGGCCTGGGGTGGGGCCCAGTACATATGGTACTGGGGATCAAACCCGGGTCCTTGTGCTTGCCAGGCAGGCACTTAGACCAGTTAACTCTCCCCAGCCCACTCACTATGTAGCCCAGGCTAGCCTTGAACTCAGTCTTCCTGTCAGCCTCATGACTGCAGTGATTATAAGTGTGCACTGCCATGCTTGGCCTAGGGTTGTCAAAACCAAAGTGATCAGTATGAGTTTCTGAATACTACATAAGTCACTATCTTCTTGTTAAGTTGCTGAATTGAACAATTTCTGAATAAAGATACCTGAGACTATATCCTGTTGCTTTATTTCCGTGTCATACTTGTGTACAATTTCAGCCAATATGGTTATCAACATGGGGATTTAGAAGAACTCCAATGCATGAGTTTGATAAGGAAAAATAACAATCTCATTTTAAAAAGTTGCTGCTTTTGAATCTGGCATTCTGTACCTCATATGCTGTGATGCCAGCCTAAAATTGGAAAGGCTTTATATATGTAGGCGTGAGCTTCTCAACCATGGCCCTGTTGATGTATTGAGCTGGATAATTTCTTTGTTGTGAGCTTCTTCTGTGCACTCGATATTTAGCAGCACCCCTGGTGCCTAGTTACTCAATACCAATAGTACCCCCTCTAAAGTTGTAAAAGCAAGAAGATGTCTCAGTGGAGTCAAATTGGTCTCAGTTGAGAACACTTACTAGATCTTAAGTTTTATTGCTAGTGAGGTTGCCAAGTTCTAAAGAAAACCATTTAGAACCGAGATTGGTCATATTAGCTATTCATCTGCTTCTCATGACTTTTCTGGACTTCTCATGAGCCTCTTTTGAAAAGCTCTATAGGTCTTAACTATTTTCTGTGTATATTCTTAACCATGGTGGAGTGTTTATTTGGCTTTTGAAATCACTGTTGGTAGCATTCAGGATAGACAGCATTATGCTCTAGCAATGACTTAGAAATCTTTGGGTCTTGGTATCAGTAAAAGTACTGTCTGTTGTGTAGTGTGCAGGTGGACTGGGGCTCTACTCTGCTCCTGCACACTAGGACCTAAGCCTTTGGAGTTGTTGCACTCCAGAGCTGCTAGAAGAGAGCAGTCAGAAAGGTCTCACTTTGGCAAGTAAATTCTCTGGCCTGGAAGAAGCATTTACATTCATTTCGTTTATTGGCTAAATCAGTTCCATGGCTTCATGCATGTAGGAGAGGCCCAGAAGAACAGCCCTGCCCTGTATCTTGAAGGAGGAAGTGGGAACATGGGAATATCTGTGAACTTCATTAAGCTCTGTAACTTATACTCGTGGTAGTGGCATTTGGGATCAGACCTGTTTATATCTTGGCCTTCGCACTTCTTAACTATCTTTCTGAGCTTTAGTTTATTTGATTTAAAGTAGGAATACCATTTTCGCTGCTACAGAATCCCAAAGAAAAGTAGAGAAGTTTAGGTAGTAGCATCATTTTACCATATTTAGACAATTTAGGAGAATAGTGGCTATTTTCTGGGTAGTTTTGGTTTTTGGTTTTTCATTTTGTTCTGTGTATCTTTGGAAGTGGAGACAGAATTATAACAGGACATCATACTCTTGGAACTAGAAGAGGCACTATCCACGTGATCAGAGCCTTGTGACACTTGAATGGGGAGACCTCGCTGTTGACCTTGGCCTTAGTCTTGATCATCAGTGTGTAGGAATTTTTAAGAACTTGTAGGATATTGTGAGGCCAGAAAGTGTCTGATATAATAAAAGTTCTCCTTTCTTTAATTTCCCCAAATTTCCCATTTACATTTTGTTTAGAATTTACCTGGCAAGATTCTTGATCTGTGTAGTTTGTCAGGTTTGGTGATGTTACCGATAAATGAGTTCTTAAACTCTAAATATCTGAGTAAATTAGCATCAATTAGGAAAACATCTTTCCTAAACTCACAAAGAATATTCAAGTGCTTTTAGAACTGTTTGTATATACTGCATATTTGCAAAGCTTGCTGAAGGATGACAACATTTGCACATGGAGCTTGTGTTGGTTACTTTTCTCATTGCTAAGAAGAAATACCTGACACTCGGAGGAGAAAATGTTTATTTTGGCTCCCAGTTTGTAAAGGTTTTAGTCTATAATCAGCTGGCATCATGGCAGTGTGGCAAGGCAGAGGAGAAACTGTCCATGGCAAAGCAGGGCAGGCAGAAGACTGCAAGCAGCAAGCAACAAGTAGCAACCACAGCAGCCCTCTTCTGTCTTTTATTTTCTTTCCGGGCTACTTGTCCTTAGAGCATGTAGCACTCACACTCAGGATGGGATCCCTTCCAGGGTCACACCCTTAGTTCCAGCATCACACACTCAATTTAGTCATCTCTGAAAAGTTCCCCTGATAACCACATGAAGCTTTGGAAGACTTAGTTACATGCCACAGGAGCTATATTTAGATTTCTGGTTTTAAATTTGTGTTGTGTTCATATGTGCACGTGCATGCATGTGTGTGTATTTTGCATTTGTCTGGATAGCTTTTGCACACCATTGAAACTGCCTCTAAAAGCAGTACCAGTGACCTTTAACTGTCTTTACCTTACTATGAGCTCTTGTATGTGTGGCACTGTAGACCCTTCCCTGAAATTCTGTTTGCTATTCTGTGTTGTTCTCTTTCTGGGTTCTTTTAATCTGTTTCCTCCTCTTGGCTGTTTCTCAGGATGATTTACTTAACCTTTTCCTCACACTAAATCAGAGTTTTCCAAATTGGTGGGTGGAATGTGGCTCGAAAATGTATTTTGTTTGGCCTGTGTAGCAGTTTTAAGGGGGAAAAAATAATCAGTGGCATGTTAAGAATAGGGAGATTTCATTAAAAATCTTTATTTCTAGTTTCAGAAAAATGAGAACTGTCAACTGAATTCCCTCATGGCAGCACTGAGCAAGAGCTGAGCAGTAGTTCTCTGCTTTAGATGGGATGTGTGCAGTTTTTGCACGCCAACAACCATCTCCATATGCTCTGCTAACTTGTAATTCTTGTCTCGGTCAGAAATGCCTGTTCTGCAGGGTGTGGTAGAATACGCCTATCTAACTATATAGTGAGATCCTGTCTCAAGAAAAAAATACCCAGTCTCAAGCCAAAAAAAATTTTGTACTATTCCTCTTTGTCCTGTTTTTCATCTATTTCTCCCTTAACTAGACTTTGTAGATAGTTATCTTGTTTGTCTCAGTTTTATTTCAGTGTTCTATATTCTATTGGGATTTTTTGTTTTATCTGTTCCTTATTTCTGTGTGTGTAATATTCACTATAGAAATTTCAAAAAATAAAGTATACATATATTTGTGTGTTTTAAAGCAGACTCTTGAGAAATGCATTTGGATGACTAATAACTAAAGGATGACCTTAAAGCTGTTCCTGTGGACCAAAATAAGAAAGAAATATGATAGTAAGTTTTATGTAAGGTAATAGTTTTCATGAAGCAAACTTATGTGATTTAGAGAAATTTGTTTACAGATTGTTCTTTAGCAGAAGGGTTTAAAATGTCATAAAGTTCGGGTAGTAGTTGAGACTGAATTCTTTTTTAAATGCCTTGCCTAGCAAAATTAAGTTAATAGTCATGTTTTTCACAAATCAATTCCTGGTTTTTTGTTTTTATTTTTATTTTTATTTTGTGTATTTTAAGGAAGAGTCTATAGAGTATTTAGGGTCCCACTACTAGGTCAGACTCATAGTGATCCACCTGTTTACCGCCTCCCAGGAGCTGGGATTACAGGCACACACCACCACGCCCAGTCTCAATTGCCATCTCAGTACACCCCGGGGGTGGGGCCGGCACTGCAGGTCCCGGATCCAACCCACAGCCCCTGCACCTGCTTGCAGGCGCCTTAATCCACAGAGCTATTTGGCAGGCCCTCACTTCCTATTTTAAGGTCGGTGAACAACTGATAGACTTCCAATCTGATAATTAATGTAAGGGGTTTTTTTCGTGTAACTTTTCTGAGCGATGCCCATCTACCCTTTACTTAAATCCTTTTAGGACTTGGAATGCAGTCCAACATGTAAAGCATAAGTTACAGTAGTGACAGATGAAGAGGAGTGGACGCAGCAGCAGAGGGACATGTTCCTGGCATACGTGCAGGTGATCGCACCTGTATCAGCTCATGAGTAGTGTTTATTCAGTGAAGATTTGTTAAGAGAAAACGTGGCCATCTTGATCTAATTATGTATAGGAGAGTATACAAAAGAAAATGGTTTCTACTGAATTTTTATACAGGCAGTATGCTAAATATGTTACATACACAGGCTTATGTACTTCTCACAGAAAGCATCCCTATTTTATAGGTTGGAAATAAGATTTGAAGAACTTCAGAGCAAATAACGTGATCAGTCCATATAGCGAGTAAGTAAGTAATAAGGCTAACCTTAGAAGGCAGATCTTTGAAAATTCAAAGTCCATTTAATCAAGCTTTCTGTTTCATATTTAAAAAGAAAACGATCCAAAAAGAAAATCCAATACCCTTCTTTATTATGGGACAGAGAATTTCTATGGCACTTTTCAAGTATATGAAGCATCTGTACATGTTTGAAACTTCCACTCCAAGTCTTAGATCATGCTTTAATCACAAAATAAGCTTGCCAAAATAAGTTAGTATGTGCCTTGATTTTTATATAAACTTTATTCATGAACTGCTGTTTCTCATGCATTTTCCCAACTATCAAAACCTTTAATTTGTCACAGGGGTCTTTTCTAAAGTTAGAAATTAGCCAGCTTCTTTTGTATGCTAGTGTTAATAAATAGAACAAGGCTTCTATCTGTCATTAAACGTCATGATTGTTTTAACTAAGGTCATTGGAGTTCTAGGATGCTATATATGTTAGCATTCTCACAGTACTTTTTATCTCAGAAGTAGTTTGTAATCATAAGTTAACTATTTCCCATGTGATCTCAGTGGGATAGATTGCTTTTCATACTTGTTATTTTACTGATGAGATGACAGATTCAGCCAGTTTTGACTGAGTTACTTAAGTTTACATAGTGTCATTAACTCGGTCTGAATTAATATCCAATGTTATGTTTCTAGTCATGTGCTGAGTTTCACAGGCTGGTGTTATCTCAAAAACCTGGTGACTTTTCTCATGTCATTTGCAGGAAATAGATGAAATTTGAGGCTGTCACGTTAAGTGAAATAAACCAGACTCAGAAAGTAAAATGTTGCATGGTTTCTCTTATGAGAAACTTAATAAGTAAATAAAGAAGAGATAACAGGAAACCAGAAGGTAGATTTGTGGAGAGAGAGAAGGAGGCATGGGAAAAGAAGATGGAATGAAGAGGGGGATAATTGAATTAAAAATAAATAAGATATGTTAAGTGCATGTACCAAAATTTCCCTAAAACAAACCATCTTTCTGTGTTACTAACATGCTCAACAGAAGGAAGCATAAAAACCTGCTACTCTTTTACATTTTCCTGCTCTTGGAAAGCACTGGATGCTGATATTCTATAAGAATGTATAGCACAGAACACTTTCATTTGAAGCTACCCATCCGGGGCCTGGGATATAGCTCAACAGACAGTGCCTGCCTGGTAAGCATAATGTCCTGTGTTTTAAGATTCAGGTCAGAACTCAGAAGTTTAAAATAGCAAACTGTCTTTTTTTCTACTTTTGTCCCAGCTTTTTAATGTCTTAATTAAACCCAGACCTGTACCAGATCCCTATGCTGTCAAATACTCATTTCCTTTTTTTTTTTTTTTTTTTTTCTCCTCGCACTGAGGATGGAAGCCAGAACCGTGGTGTGCAAGGCAAGTGATCCACTACTGAGCTAATATTGTCCTAATACTTTTTTTTTCTTCGGAACTGGTGATTAAACTCAGCCCCTTGCACTTGCCAGGCAAGTGCTTATTCATTCTACTGAGCCACGTCCCCAGCTCCTGTCCTAATACTTTTATCTCCCTATTTCACATGCTAAGTTGTGGTTCATCCTGTCTCACACACCTTTGAAAAGACCAGGTTCTAACTACAATCATACCCACATTATATAACCAGTCATTTTGTCTCTGTCCCTCTTTCTCTGTCACCCAAAGTAGTGTAAACCTCATAATTGCTGCCCCTTCCTAGAGTCTTTCTCCCTTCAACCCTCCTGTTGAGCTATATCCCAGGCCCCAGATGGGTAGCTTCAAATGAAAGTGTTCTGTGCTATACATTCTTATAGAATATCAGCTACTTAACTGGACTGTGAGAAATGCAAATATGTTAGTCTTCCTGTACCCTTTACATCTTTAAATTTTTCTATGTATTAAGATTTTTTTGATACCTTAAAATATAGTACATTTCTTGGTGAAGAAGGATTAGCTAATTCTTTTTTTTCTTAAACACAATCATTTTTCTCCTTTTTCTTTTTTGATGGTGTTCAAGATTGAACTCAGGGCCTTGTGCATGCTAAGCAAGTGCTCTACTGCTGAACTACACCCCTATCCCTTACCAGTTCTTAAAGATAGCAAAAACACAAACTGGAGCCAGCCTTCACTATGCAGACTGACCAATCTGGAGTCCTAACTCCTTTATCTGGACCGTGTACCTCAAAAGGCAATATTCCTTTGCCTTTCCCAGGGCCAGGTACCAGACAACTAGGAACTAATATACAAAAAATTATCCAGTATAGCAAACCTAAATTGTTTACCCTGACCAGCTTTGTCTATCTCTTGGAATGCCCTGTGAAGTTCCTAACCTTGGTTTTATCAGCCCATCTTATTGGCCTCATGAACACTGCTGGCCCTGTCTTTTATGGCCCTCAGTGGCATGTCATGCCTCTTTCTGAACTTCTTCTTTCATGACAGTCACATCTATGACTGTGATTCTTACTATACCAATGGAAACAAGTCCTGGCTACACATTAATATACTGCCTAATATAACCTTTCCAGCAGCTACCCAACCCTTATGAAATTTAAGAAAGGTTTAGTGTGACTGGCCCTGTATTTCTTTTCACAGTGTCACTTGCCATCATTACTTCTTTATTAGCTTCATGATTTATTAGCTTTGTATTGGATTACTTATATTCCCCATGGCTCTGTGTATTTCTTACCCTAATCCTAAACTGTAATACTTTTATCTACAGATTTTCGCCTTTCACATTTCTTTAATCATGTATGTACGTATGTATGCATGTATGTATGCATGTATGTATGCATGCATGTATGTATGTATTTTCGCTACCAAGGATTGAATTCGGGGACTATGCTTGTTCTATTTTTTTTTTTTTTTTAAGACAGGGTCTTGCTAAGTTGCCCAGATTTGAATGTGTAATCCTAATACAGCTTCCCAGAGTTCTGGGGTACATACCTGCACCACCACACCTGGTTTAGGTTAGTGTACTTATTTTTTAAAATATGTGATGGCAGCATTCATCAATCAGTACAGAAAATCTTTCTTGAACCAACACATGAG
>NW_004524710.1:6865242-6870415 GCF_000260255.1 Octodon degus | reverse complement strand
GGTCTCACTACTAGATTGGACGCGTAGTGATCCACCTATTTACAGCCTCCCAAGAGCTGGGATTACAGGCGTGCCACCATGCCCAGTCTCAATTGCTGTCTCTGTGCCCCAGAGGCGAGGCTGGCCTGCAGGTCCAGTGATTGAGCCCCCACCCCGTTCAACTGCTTGCAGTTGCTTTAATCTGCTGAGCTATTTGGCTTTCAGTTTATTATGTATATACTGCATTCAAGTAAAGCTCCCACTCTCAGCATGTAGTGGTAGTACATGCCTGTAATGCCAGCACACAGGAGGTTCAGGCAGGAGAACTACGGTGAGTTTGAGGCCAGCATGGGCTATCCTGAGTTCAAAGCCAGCCTACATAGCAGGATATAGTGAGTTCAAAGCCAGAACTACATATCATTACCCTCTTGCCCCTGCTAAGAAGAAAAAAACAAAACAAAACAAAAACGCAGAGGAAGAAAGAAAAATCACCTGCTCTGAAAATAGCAAGTTTCTGGCTCTTCTATGAGCTCTCAAAAGAATATATCAATTGGAAGACTGGGGATGTAGCTCAGAGGTAGAGATCCTTGCCTCGCATGTGGTGAGGTCCTGAGTTCAATACTAAGTAGGAAAAATATCCCAATCCCTAGAGAGGGTGTGAGTGTGTGTGTGTGGGGGGGCTCATGCATGTGCCCACACACATGTGTGGCAACCTTATAAAATAGCACCTCTTCTTTGCCTTAAGCCCTGGCTTCTACTTATTTGATTGAGCAAGAGGCAGCCTTTGGGATCCTGCTGACCAGCAGTTCCGCCCTGTGCCTCTCACTCTTAACCTTGTGATACCAGAACTTATTTGAAAGATCATCATCTTATTTCACCTGAAAAGTTCAGTATGCATTTCTAAATGTTAGGCTAAGTGCTACTATCATGCCATTGTTACACTTAACAAAATTATAATTCCTATTAGCTGATATCTAGTTCATAAATACATTTCCCTAATTGACTGCAAGATATTTGTATTCAAATGAGGGTTCAACCCAAGTACAAACATTGCATCTGGATTTTATTTGTCTTAAGTTAATTTTCTTCATAGCATTCATTTCTCTTTTTGTTAATGCCAGTGATTTGTGGGTGAAGCTTATGTCCTTTACCCTGTAGAATGTTCTGTTATTGATTTGACCAAGTTCTTTCTTGAGAATTTTAATCTGCTGTCTGCTTCTCATGCATTCACATAAGTGGTCTTAATGCCATGATTAGATTTAGGTTTAGTTATTAGGCAAGAGCATTTTATTTATTAATGTGTGATTTTTATTACATTTTTCATAAGGTTTATCTTGTGATTATCTAGATTTTAGTAATGGCTAAAACTGATTAGTGAGTTAAATTATTAATCTGATCCTTTGCTTAAAGAGTTCCATATCAGCCTTTCAGCTAACACTTTAAGCAACCAATTATGATTTTTGCATAGATCCCCTATTCCAATAAAATTGCATAGTGAATTTTCTAAAGCTATTTTTTTTCTTCAATTGGTAAATATAATTTCTCTTTGAATAAGATCTTTATTAACTATTATATTATGCTGAAATTCAATTTGTTTTGTAAGAGTAGAACAAATGTTCAGCACTATTTCTTTGTCAATTTTTAGTGTTGGTATCCTAGAAACTCTGGTGCCAGGGTGTTTTTAAAATAAAAAAAAAAAAAAAAAAAAAATAAAAAAAAATGTCTGGAAGATATGCCTAAAAAAAGCTTTATATAAGGGCACTGCCTTTTATTGACAGTAGAGGAGAAAAAAAAAAAAAAAAAAAACTGCCAATGAACTCTTAGAATTTAGTACGCTTTGATGCATTTCAGTCTATTCTAGGGTTTTTTTTTTGTTTGTTTGTTTGTTTTGTTTTGTTTTGTTTCATTCTTTTCTGATCCTCAGTTACATCCCATCGTAAACTGGTGGGACCTCCTAGAAATTGGCTTGTGTCCTCTGGATGTAATCTCATTAATCTTTGATATGTTCTGTATCTCTGGCATAAAATATTCAAAGCTTCTTGCCCAAGTCTATATCCACTGGTTTTCCCTCCCTCCCTTTTCCATAGGAACCTATCTGATGCCTTCTGCCTTCAGCATGGTGGAGCTCAGAATGTTTTTGTTTCCATGACACATCTGTTCTGCAAGGAGAGGTTCTAAAGATGTATAAGAAAGAGCTCTAATCTCTCAGGTTACTTTCCTCTTCTAAGATCATGGCAGAGAGACTGCTGATAGGAGCGCTGAAGAGTGGTAAAAACACTAAGATCGTTACTTTGAATGGGAAGAAGATGACAAAGATGCCCTCAACATTAGGAAAACTGCCTCGCCTGAAGACTTTAGACCTTCAAAATAACCTCATCCCCAAAGTGTGTCCAGAGATAAGTGCCTTGACACAGGTGAGGAACCTCATCTTCGTAGATTGAGAATGGAATATAGGAAGATGGAACTGGTGAGGGATAGGAACGTAAGACTTTGAGCTATGGAGAATTAGCTCTCTCAAGACAATATGGAGTGTTGTTGGAGGCACATAAGAAGGCTGTCTTGCTTAGGGGATTATGTGTGGTGGGGAGAGAATATGTTTCAGTTTACTTGTGTGCTCTGTGGCCACATCTGGAGTCAGGGGAATAGGTCTCTGCCACACTCATCTTTCTGGAGGCTGTCATCTGGAAAGGGGCCGGAAGCCTGAATCTGCTTGTCTACCTTGGGGGCTCACATCTGGAAGTGGTTTTGAGGCCCCATGAGAGTCTGTTCACCCTGGGGACTGTCCTGAAGCTTTTGCATATGGAGTGAAGAGACACTTAGCATGTAGGAAGCAAGTTCCTTTTCAGTTTCCTAGAGCAGGCTGAAACTTTGAAATAGATGCTGGCAGGGAGTAGGAAGGGGAGATGTTCATTTCTTATGAAAATAATCCTTAAAAGAAGGTTAATATTTTTTAAAAAATACCTCCTTTAAAGAGCAACAATTGACATGAATGAATCCCAGATGCTTGCCTTAAACTTTTCTGCCTAATGTGCAACTGCAGCTGCTAAACATCTTGAGATTTAGAGAAAGCGAGGAATATTAGCTTTGGAATTTTCTTTTTAACTTCTAAGCTGTCATCAGCACTGAGAGCTTATAAGTCAATAAGTCATTGTAACTCACTGATTTTGAAGAAAGAGTTACAAAAATATATCTTTTTTGATGTATTTAGTACAAGGTCTGTAGGGTCTAACTATACAGATCAGACTCATAATGATCCTCCTGTTTTCAGCCTCCCAAGCACTGGGATTACAGGTGTGCACCACCATGCCCAGTCTCAGTCATGGTCTCAGCGTGCCCCGGGGGTGGGGCCAGCACAGCTTGTGGTCCAGGTTCCTGTGCTCTTCCTAAGTAGGTGCCCTAGTCCTCTGAGCTATCTGGCCGGCCCTCTATTTTCTTGTCTTTACCTACTTCCTTGCCTTTTAGGTGTGAGAAGTCATTTGAACTTGTGATCTATGGTTGTATCTTTACAGGAAATAAGTTAATATTCACAACTTCCTCCCTTTTTTGGTATCAGTATCTATAATCCACTAGTGACTTCAAAAAAAAGTGAACTCAGTAGTTATAAGAGAACAAGGACTTAGGTTTTCCTAATAGGACAGATGAGTTTCTATGCCTGTACATAAGATTTGACAAAGCCACAGATGGATTCCCTTCCTCTGCTTGAATTTACTTTCCTAAAATAATGCTGTACATTGTTTTAAGAATGCTAATTAAGAACAAGAAGCTTATAACTGGAAAGTTATGTTTTATGCTGCTTCCTCTCAGCCCCAATCATAACCTCCATGTATAATCATTTTAGCTTGTGTTCTTCTTAATTTTTCAAGCATAATTAATATGTTCAGTTTCTCCATCTGTTCTCTCTGCTCTCTTCTTTCTGTCTCACTGTCTCCCTCCCTCCCTCCTTCTTTCCTTCTTCTCTGTCTGTCTCTCTCTCTGTCTCTCTGCCCCTGTCTCTGTCTCTGTCTCTATCTCCTGCCCTCCTTCCTTCTCTCTCTAGGGTTTTGAGTCACGAGTCTTGCTATGTAGTTTGGCCTGGCCTCCAACTCCCGTGCTCCTCCTGATTCAGTCCCCTAAGTAGGAGAATTAGACATGTGCCACTACGCTGGCTTAGTTTTGTTGTAGTTATCTTTTAGACTTAATATCATTACACCTTTAGTTTTATCATCAACCACAGCCTCTTTTTGTTTCTCATTTGGTAAGATGATGGTATCAGTATCTATAATCCACTTTGGCTCTATTTCTGTTCCACTTCCTCTTTTAAAAGATAGCATTTATACTCTATTTTGTTATAGCCATGATTATATCTTTATTTTTCCTTTTGAAGAATTATATCATTAGTAAGTAATACCATTTAGCCAGAGCCATTGAATGTACTGTGTTTATAGTTTCTTCTTTAGAAAAATTTTTGCTCCCCTGGAGTTTCTAATTGCCTTTCCTTTATTCTTGTACCTTTGCCTTATCATAGCCTCATTTTATTTTAAAAATTGATTATATTATATATTTCATAAATGTGCTTTTTTTCCCTGAGAGGTTTCTTCTGGGAGTCTCCATCTTTTGTCCCAACTAAACTGATCATCATCTAGGTGTGCTGGACCCCTTGTGCCCCAGATATCCTTCTACTGTACTTCTAAAGTACACTCACTTTTCCTTTTCTTTTAGTAAGAAGTCTTCATGTAGCCTAGCTGTGTATATGGTGAATATTTGATTCTTTGCATATTTGAAAATATCTGTATTCTGTCATATTTGATTAATAGTAATGTAGTAAAAAGTTACATGTTCCAAAATACAGTTCCTCAGGAAAAGTTATCATTAGATTGTCTTCTTTTTGTGATTCCCACATCTTTCCTTCTCATTCTCCAACAATTCCAGACTGACTCCAGATTTTGACTGTTCCTTACTCCATCTCAGTTCACTTCAATAAGGAACCTGTTCAGGTCAGCCTTTGCTTTTAAAGGAAACAGCATACAAGTAAGAATTCAACTCATTCAGACCCAGAGCGCAGGCCCGGCGAGTGAGTTAGACAACCCAGGGCCTTCCGGATCCTGAACAGACCCAGAACCCTGGCCCAGCGAGTGAGTGAGACGACCCAGGGCCCACTAGATCCTCATCTGACCCAGCAGGGAACCCTTCAGCAGAACTCCCTGCACAGAGGCTA
>NW_004524710.1:6863015-6865142 GCF_000260255.1 Octodon degus | reverse complement strand
TTTTTTTTTTTTTTTTTTTTTTGTATTTAGGATAGGGTGTACAGGGTGTACAGGGTCTTGCTGTATAGATTGGACTCCTCATGATCCTCTCCCAAGAGCTGGGATTACAGGCATGTGCCACCATACCTAATCTCAATTGCTGTCTCTGTGCACCCCAGGGGCAGGGCTGGCATGGCAGGCCTGGGGATTGAACTCCAGGCCCCTGTGTCTGCCTAAGCAAGCGCTTTAATCTGCTGAGCTATTTAACCGGCCTTCACATTTACTCTTGTAGTGTGGGCTTCCTGAGGAAACTAACAGTAATGGAAGCCAGTAAGCTGTCTTGCTCACTGCTGCATTCCCAATGCCTTGGTGCTATGATGGTGCCATGCATGGGATGATGCTTAATAAGTGTCTGATGAATACTTGGTCTGTCTGCAGGGTTCCAGGACACCATGATCCAGGGATGCCCAGGCCCTTATACAGAATGGCACAGTATCCGCTTGTGACCTAGCATAGCATCCCATATACATTAAATCATCTCTGAGTTATTCATAACACCAAGTACAATATAAATGCCATGCAAATAATTGTTATTCTATATTATTTAGCGAATAATGACAAAAAGCCTGTATATGTTTAATACCAGTGCAGACTTATGAATATTTACAGCTGAGCTCTGTTGAGTCTGCAGATCTGGAGCCTGCGAATACAGAGGGACCACTATACATGTTGGATGGTATCTGACAATTAGTAATAGCTTCATGTTTTTAACTTGAAGGGCTCTCAGTTTTTTTTTTTTCATACATTTGCATGAATTTTATACCATGAATGGGCTTTATCCAAGATGCTCTTTCAGATACCACCTTTGCTGAAATTGTTAATTAAATTTAATAACTTTTAATTGGAGGCTAACTCTGTATCATGCATGCTGGTAAAGATTGCCTTGCAGATATAGCTTGGTATAAAATGTTAACCTGCAGTTTGTTTGAAGTCCTCTTTCAATGCAGATACAGAAGCAAGTAATTTTGCTCAGATAGATGGTCACAGATCCAGGAAAACAATAGAGAAAATATTTGGTCAGATTAGGAGCAGGCAGGTCATTAGGTAGAAAAGGCAAACAGAAAGAATGAATAACCTGAGAGAAGGGGCAAATGTGTCTGATGCTGTTGTAAGCAGATACTAAGAGGAGGGTACAGAATTTACAAGAGGAACTGCACATGACATACCTGGAGCTAGAGTGATGACTTTCAGTCTCAAATGTTGGGGTTTAGCTTTTAAGTAGTGAGTGGCTGTGAACACAGTTTGCGCAGGTATAGATGTACTGAGGAAAGATGATTGATAATAGAGTATAATGGAAGGGTATAGATGGGAAGCAGAATATAGTGCTTGAGAAATGATCAGATTTTGGATCATGATATTAGCAGTGGAAGAAAAGCAGAAGAGGTGGTGCATTTACATTGAATCAGCTTAGCCAAGCTTGGACTTGATCTGGAACCTTCTTCCCTGGTTAGTTTCAGGCCAGTCCCATTCAGAAGAGACATACACAGCATTTGAAAGCCATATTGAAGTGACAACTTAAAATATTATTACAATTGGTTCAGAAGCATCAGTTGTTACTATTATGCACATTGTTCCTGATTTGTTAGCTCATTCATTAGAATGAATTCACATCTGAGTCTACAATTTCTCATACTTCTAGCAGAAATTCAGCTTCTCAGGATGTTGAGGCAGGCATAGCAGTACATCAGAAGCAATAACAGTACATAGATGGCTCCCTCAAAGTCATATTTCTATAATGATTTCCATATTTAAATAGTTCTTGTTATTTTCCTATCAAATTTTTTCCATAATTTTATTGATAAACAAAGCAATGAGCCAGTTTCAAATCAAATTGGTAGGACAGTTTCAATAATTAACACATTGCATACATTCCTCCTCGTGGTTAATTGCTGTACAAGATGCGAACATGATATCCTATCTACAAACACCATTAGAACAAATCCCTCTATTCATTAAGAGAATGTAACTATGTATCTATCCTAACCACTTTGAATACACACATATAAAATAGACATTCATCTGTATCCCATTTTTTTGTTAAGTTCCATTATTTGAATATTATAGGTGTGTTAACTCAGCAAAATAATC
>NW_004524710.1:6860095-6862915 GCF_000260255.1 Octodon degus | reverse complement strand
ATTTTTGTATAAAAAACAATTCCATTCTATGTTTGTGCATTTTTATGCATGTGTGTAGTACACTTGTATACATGTATATTATGTGCATATGTATGACTATACTGAACAATAATGAATTCTTTTTTACATAGATATTATTTTATACACAATATTCTAGAAATGCGGAGTATGGACCATAAAGTAAAGCTACATTATCTTACCTTAAGTTACAGAGTGGGCCTCCGATTCACTGTTCCGTAGAATGAGAGTTAATAATGAGGTCCACATCAGGCAGTTATTAAAGACTGCTTGACATACTGGCTGGCACATGTTGAGTTCTACTTTAGTGTTAGCCATGAATATTGTTGTTAATAAGTTAATTTTTCCTTTCCCCCCTCAAATTTCATGTCCTCTTTTCTCCTATTTGTGCAAAGACAGCTACCCATTGAACCTAGATTTTGTAATCCAAAGGCATCAACAAATACTGAAATATTTATCTCATATCTATTTTGAAAGAGAAAATATGCACATCTATCCCAAGACTGGCCACAAATATTTTATAGATTTAAAAGTATGAGTGGGTTATCATAATTAAATAAATTTAGGAGTAGTTGAGAAAAATAGACTATTGCAAGTGTATGAAGAACAAAAACAGCTACAGAGAGTTTGCAAAGATTTTGAATGAGTTGTGTAGGGAAATTCTTACTGGACTGATTATTTGGGCAGCTGTTCAGGTGCAATTTAGTAGGACTGTATACAAAGAATTTAAGTGATAATACATCCCATTCTTGGCAGTACCTGGGTATGTATGCTGTATGCAGGACATAATAAGAAGTGGTATTAGGATGACTGGACTGTGATAGAACTGAAAATTTGCACCCAGAACCAATTTTGACACTAGGAATTGGTAAGTAATTGAATCGATGAGGAGGAAGACAAAGAGGTTCTAGGTGATTCCAGAGCTTGACTGCCATAGGGATATGAGAGTACTTAGTGCATTGTCCAAAATGGAGATGGAAGAAGATCTGGTTTGTTGAGAGTGCTGTCTAGTTTTAGACTTGGAATTTAGAGTGATCCACTGGAGATGGCTTAGAAGCCAAAACTAACAAGATGCAATTTTTACAGGGATAAATGTAAATTCCTACATTTAGATTAAGAAAAGAATCCAATTGCACAAGCCCAGGATGTGGGATGTCTACTTGACAGCTAACTTAGGGATTTTTTGGCCACAGACAAAATTAATTATGCACCAACAATGTATCCTGTTGCAGAAAGATTTCATGTCATGTCAGACTACATTATAAGAGTATAGTCATCTGCCCAAGGGAGACTCAGTGGTCCCACCAGCATTTGTGCTATGAGTTTTCATTTCCTGTCTCACCCTAGGCACCATGTTTTTACAGAGAATCACTCACAAAGGATGATCAAGGATCTGGAAACTGTGTCCTGAGGGAAATGGTTAAGGAGCAAATTCAGGGGGAATGTGACAACAGTCTTTAAAAAATTTAAAAATTGTTTTCTAGGACAGGGGGATGGGAATAAAATGTTTTTATAGTTGCTGTGAGGAGAATTGGGTAGAAGGTAAAGAGAACTTAAGGAATGTTAGATAGGATGAACAGATAGATAGGTCAAACAACATCACAAAGAGCTCCCTGCTACTGGAAATGTTCATGAGGAAGGTATATAATGCTTACTTGCATTTTATTCTTTGAACTAGATGACTTATAAAACTTTCTTCTAATCGTATGATGCTTTAATTCCTGTCACTAGTTTATGATAAATCAGTTAATGATATGTATTGATCTATGGCAACATGCTTGTTTCCCAAGGAAACAAGAGTTAATTTTCTTAGAATATCAACAGATCTTCATTCTATAGATAATTATTCAAGTAATGCAAGCTTGAAACCTTGTCAAGTTAACTGTCATATGACTAAAAAAAAAAAAATCGTTCTTTAGAAATTAGCCATCCCGTGGAGTGTTGCTAATTTCACCCTGCACATGCTTCTCCTGGAGAGCTGCTATTTCTGAAATCCTTTGCTAATAAAGCACCATTTGGAACAAGCTTATCAAGGAATACCATATTTCTCATCTCAGATGTTTTAGCCTTAGAGATACCTTCTTTAATCCTCTTTTCTTTATCTCATACCTGATACTTAATAGTAACTGAAATTATTATTTATGTACTAATTTTTTGTTGTTCTCTGTGATGGCTTGCATTTAAATATCCTCCCAAAGGCACATGCTGTCATATATGTGGCTTCAGTGGTGGCTGGATCTAGGGTTTATGGTACTGGGATTAAAGGTATATGATTACTAAATTACCCCATGAATTTCTTTGACATAGTTTTGGCTGTGGATAATGGGAAGGTCCGCCCTGGGTCTGAGTGCTATATGCCATGAGGGCATATAGCCTGGATGAATCTAAAGGGACAAAAAAGAGGGCAAGTTGATCACTTGCTACTGCTCTGCTAATTTACTGTTTTGCTGCCTTCTGCCTGTCATGAACCATTTCTCATGTGCAGTGCCTCTCTGCCATGCCACCTTGTCTTGGAGCCTACCAACTGTAAATTACTATAATAAACCTTTCCTACTTTGACGTTGAGTGCTGATATTTTATCTTAGCAGCAAGCAAAGTAACTAAGAGATCTCCTTTCCAAATATCAGCAGTTTTTTAGAGACCTTATGTATCTTGCTTGTTATAGTACAAATAGTATAAAGGATAATAAAATATGATAGGTACTGTTGAAATAACTCACACAGCAGTAATTCAGCCCTTATTACAAGATTTATTTTCTGAACTTTCTTGTATAATTTAATTTATTCCAAACCTTGACATACA
>NW_004524710.1:6857018-6859995 GCF_000260255.1 Octodon degus | reverse complement strand
TGCAAACTTAGGTGGTTAACCATGCAGAAGACAAACTTATTGTTATTACCATACAACTTAGACTGTTAAGCTTAACCTCACTGTCTGTCTGCATATCAAACATCTTAGGCATAGTATGAAATAGGTATTTTTCATCAAGTATTGATATATTGAGCTTCTTATCAAAATTTGATAGAGATTTTGCTGCTATAACTGAAATATCTTAACCATGTACCAAAAATTATGAAAAAAAATGAAATTGACAGTCCATGTTAAAAAAAAAAATGCAAAGAGCCATGAAAAAAAAACAAAAAAATAAACCATGTACCAAAAGTTTTAGGAATCGGCCTTGAGTGCAAGTTATAAGGACTCTAAAAAGACAGTTAATAGGAGACTTATGCTACTCAGGAAGCTGAGGATGAGAATTTAGAGAAGGTGGGGGAAATTCTGCTAGATGAAAGATAACTCTTATTACATACTAGCAGAAAGCTTAGTAAGGCATTAACGGTGGAAAGTAGTATATCTCACTAACTGAGCTACATTCTAGCCAGTATTGAAAGTGCTACTATTGCTGGAGAGATGGCACCGGCCTGCAATTCCAGTACTTGGGGGGTCAAGGTAAGAGGATGGCCCCAAGTTTGAGGCCAGCCCATGCTACACTGTGAGACCCTGTCTCATAAAAACAGAATGCTATTAGGATCATTCTAGCTATCTGAGTAAAAACAGGAAGAGGAAGTGTAAGAGGGAGAAATGTTAAATATAAATAATCTGTAACTTTTGGAATTTGAAAATTAGAACCTTTTAGTCATTCATTTAGCATCTCCATACAGTAAATGATGCTAAAATTAGGAACTGTGTTCCAGCTAGAGCAAACTCAGGGAATTGTCAGAAAAATGAAGTCTCAAGACAGAGCCAAAGGTATGACTGCACGAGCCTTAGTTTGCAGCTCATGAAGATTAAAAATGCTAACAAATTATAGGACTTTTTGGAATCTTAGAGTTATGGTCCTACAGCAGTTTCACCTAGTAACCAATATAGAGGGGTCATCCCAAAGGACTATGGCTTTTATCTGATGAGTAAAATATAAACTTAGTTCAAAAGAAAACCATGAAATTTTTAAAGGACTTGCATCAAGTTTAGATTGAAAGTGACAGCGCAAACTGATAGATAAACCTGTGTGTGCTGTTGCTAGGATTTCAAAGTGCTATGGATCTTATAGAAAATACATTACCTACAATGATAACATATGACCAATGTGTTATCCACTCTTAAAGGGGCCAAGGGAAGTCAGGTGTGATACTGCATGCCTCTAATCCCAGCTTGGGCTATTTAACAAGACCCTGTCTCAAAAACAGGGCTGAAAATGTAGCTCAGTGCTAAGGCTCTGAGTTCAGTCCTCAGTACTGCCAAGCAAAACAAAACAAAACTGCCTGAACAGTGTATACCCAAAGGAGTTGAAAATGTCCACATAAAAATGTCCATACACACATGTTCAAAGCAGTATTATTTGTAATAATTTAAAAGCAGAGACAACATAAAGATGTATTAACTAATGATTGAAAATATAAACTGTGTTATAGCCATACAGTGGAATAGTACTTGACAACAGAAAATTACGTACTGGTCTATGATGTAACGTAGATGGACCTTGAAAACCTTCCATGTGAAAGAAGCCATGTATATGATTCCATCTATGTGAGGTATCCAGAATAGGCAAAGCTATAAGGATATGAAATAGATTAATAGTTGCTCAGGATTGGCGTGAATAAGAGGACTGCTGAGCAATTGCTAAATGGGCCTTCTTTTGACGGTGGTGAGAGCATTTACGTGATTTTAGTGATGTTCATACATTTTGGTGAAAACCATTGAGCAGTGCCTTCTAAATGGAATCATATGATATGGTAAGTGTATTTTAAGCTGTTACCAAAAAAGAAAAAGAATAAAAAGAAGCTTTTGAACTAAATCAGTCAGTGAAAAGTGCATGCCAAATGTGGGTCATATTTTCTTGGACGGGAAAGAAATTCAGAGCTTGGACTCAAGTGCTCAAAGAGAAATCATGAGCGAATCTCAGGCTATGGGTCTAGGACTGAAGCCCGACAGTAGAGTTGACAACACAGGCCTAGTTGGATTTCAAAATTGCTACGAACCAGTGGCTCAAAAGAGCTGTCTTGCCTACCTCATGGAAATGTTTCACCTGCTATTGTGTTGTGTGAGTGTGGGGACAGATGACTTGTTCTTTAGTTCATAGTTCTTCAGAGCAAGATGAACCATACTAGAACTAGACGCATGGGAGCCCTCAAGAGCTGCAGCTACCTTTGGACCTAATTTAGATGACAAAATCTTTGCTTCCCTGAATAGATGAAACTTTTGGAGAAGACGGAGTTTCTTCAGAGAATATGTCCCTATTTTGCATATAGGAGGAATTTAGGTAACTCATGACTATGTGATAGACTGTGGAGGTTGAAACATACCCACTTTTTTTTTTTTGTTACTTGCTATCAAGAGGCAAAATTGAATTTGTCTCCCTTTAACTATGGGCCAACCTCAGAGACATGCTGCTGCCTGACGTTTGGAGCTAGATTTTGGAAGTCCCAACAACTTCCATTCCACTGTCTTGGGATGCTAACCCTTAGGGCCAAGCTACTCTGTTGGGAGGAGGCCCAGGGCATTGAAGGGGCTGCCTACTCATGGAATAGGCAGCAGCCTGTACCACAAAATGTGGGTAAATGAACCTTTCGGTCATTTCTTTCCCTGCCTTTGAGCTCCCACGGGTATCATCAAGGGGAACATGGATAAGCTCCGCCTATATTAAGACCTGTGAATTAAAGTTGTTTTAAACCTTCATGTTGTGTGTTAAGTTGAAGTTCACTTTTCAGCAATAGGTAAACGGAGCAGGTGGTATTAGTACTATTGATTGTACTTTGGAAGTAAGGGAGAAGACGGTATTAAGGAAGTTTACCAAGCTTTCTAGGTTCAGCTAAAATTTTTTATTTTTTTT
>NW_004524710.1:6843702-6848461 GCF_000260255.1 Octodon degus | reverse complement strand
TTCCATTTTCTGTTGACTTAAAAAAAAACAGAGGTTTGTACCTAAAAAAAGAATTCATCTCATTCAAAACGAGGCTTCTTGGGGCCTGCCTTAAAATACTTTTCTAGTCAGATTCAGGCTAGTGGCAGTCTGTGGTTTGGCTGTTCATAAACTAGTAATTTTTCTTAAATAGGTTTTTTATGGTTTAGGAATTTTGAAAAAAAATCCCTTTTCTTTTATTTTATTTTTTTGTGTTTTAAAATACATATTTTGTAAATTTTTTAAAAAATAATTTTATTGAGAAACAAATAACGAGACAGTTTCAAAACCGATTACTAGCACAGTTCCGATAATTAATACATTGCATATTGTTGTCTTACTGGTTATTCATTGTACAAGATGCAGACATGATATCCTGTCCACAAACACTATTAGAACAGATCTCTC
This sequence comes from Octodon degus, assembly GCF_000260255.1. Lineage (NCBI taxonomy): Eukaryota > Metazoa > Chordata > Mammalia > Rodentia > Octodontidae > Octodon > Octodon degus. The sequence continues at coordinate 6,848,035 of NW_004524710.1, read as the reverse complement.
TATTTATTGAATTAAGGGAATGCAGCTGTATATCTATCCTATTTTGAGTATACAAATATAAAATAGTCATTCATTTGTATCCCCCTTTTCTGGATAGTTTTGTCAGAGAAGGGCATTCCATTGCCATTTAAATATTGTAGGTGTGTAAATTCAGCAAAATATTCTAATATAGTCCAGTAGTCCATAATAGTAGTGGGTTTTCCGTAAGACTGGCAATGTCAGAAGTTGTTGACTTGAGCCTTTTACAGCTCAGCATATTAATATGCTTTTAATATTTACTTTTTATACTTCATTTTTATACTTTTCTGCTGGATGGTTAAGTTTGCACACCAAAAATTAGAGAAAAAGAAGGGCTGCAAGGACAGCCAACGTTTTGACCTTAGCTTTTCAAGGTCAGTGAAGAGTCAGGACATAGGAGAACCTGTACTGTAACATCCTGTAACTCAGTTGTGTCCCAGATTTTCTGGTCAAGGAGATTATGGGGCCACAGAGGAAAGTGATTGATGATGTAGAGTGTGCCTTAGGAGAGTCACATGGAGAGAAAACATTCTCTCAGCCTTTCATGGAGAGCAAATTGGTCAAGCAATGGCTGTGACTCTGCCACATGGCTGACACTGACAAAGGATCTACAAACTGTGGTACAGGGTTTCAGGATAAATTCTGAGGGGATTTGACTGACTTTATCAGATACAAAAGTTACATTTCTTGTTATATAGGTCTTGCTTTATCTTGGTCTTAACCATTCAAAAATCCCTTTTATGATGGGAGTTCTAGAAGCAGCTCAGACAAAATGTGCCAGACACCTTTAGACGTGGATATAGATTGTCACACAATTATAAATAGTGCTATTTGCTTCACACACTTGCTGGTGGAGAGGGCAGTTTCAAAAGTGGGGAAGGGAAGGGAACAGAAGGGAGAGAAAAGGAGCCCTGAGTGAGGGTTTGGAAGTGCCCAGGTATCTTGCCATGTTCAGATACTTAGTAGCTAAATATACAACACTTAATCTTTCTCAGTCTTGGCAGCCTGAATAACATATTGAGAAGTATTCTAAGAGTAACAGGTTTATTTGGGAATAGCAGAAATGTGCATTTAGGAGATGCATGTTGTCATGTACCAGGAGTATATTGAAATGTATTGAAAGTGTTGAAATAAGGGAAAGTTTTTAAAGGAAAATGAGAACTATGTAAATTACCATGAAAGAATGATCTCAGGACATGAGGATTAGTAACAAGGCTGGTAGCAGTGCAGTGTTTGACAACTGTGGAACTGACATCCTTCCTGAGCATTTTTTGTGATAAGATTGTGGTGGACTTTGTGCTGAACTGTGGGATGGCAGACTCTTTTGTGAATATTTCTGCCATCAGTCATACATGCACAAAATCCTCTCCTTCAGTCTCCTAGTCCATAATTTCTTTGTTTTTATAAAAGCTTGACAAAGTGATTTCCCTACAGCCTCAGTTTCTACCTCACTTATTCAAATCCACAGGAAACATTCAGCACCATCTATGCCTCAGGCAATGAGCAAACCATGTGGAGATCTCTGCCTTCACACAGTTTTAGTTTGTAGAGTTCACATTCTTGTCAGAGAAATGTAAGAACCAACCAAAGTATGATGTAGAGGTATTAGTATTCAGGAGAAAAAGCCAGATTTCCACTGAAATGTTGAATGACCTGTGCCACAAAGCATTCTATGGGCTGTACAACTGGGTAGTGTGTGTGTGTCATAGTTCAATGATCATAACAATCCTTACAGTAACATTTTAAAGAAAAATTCCAAAATGTCTTTTCAAAAGTTAATTTGAGCTTTTTATGTTGCCGTGGATCATGCCCTGTATTAATTATGATTAAAACTATCCATCCACCTATGACTTTTACTTTCTCTATACTGTTCATGTTTTTCTGGACTGCCTTTCTTTAATCATCATCTTAGGGAATCCAATTTATATGAATATAACTGACCTTTTGGTAGTATCCTCTATAGAATACAAAAGATTGAGATAGTCTTGATAAATTTTAAAGGTCCTAAAATAAAAATAAAATTTTTAAATTTCTACATTCACAAAATGATACAAAAATATTATAGCATGAGCCATTGAGATCCAGGCACAATACCAGGAGCTGCTCATTCATTTCATCTCATTTTGTAAGAGAGTCACTACCCTCAGACTGTTGATAAAATTAATAGTTCAAGAAAAGACTGCCAGCATCACAGGTCATCCAACCACTGAATGCATCTATAAATGGAAGTTTTTGTGTTTGTTCGAGGCAATAGGATTGAACCTAAGGCGTTGTGCATGCTGGAAAACTGCTGTGCCACTGAGCTGGATCCTGGCTGAAATCTTTTTTGAGGTTGTTTTCAGCTCTTATTTTATATATTCAGTGTGACAATTATTGGCATAGTGTATATTTCCACAAAACAAACACTAAAGTGCCTGAAGATGGCCCATTTGAACAGTAGGTAGAATTCTTTGCATATTTTTATGTTTATATACTTATTATTTTTATTATTTTGTCATTTTGAAACTGTTTTTACTCTGCAGTTCAGGCTGGCCTTGAACTCACTTTGTAGCCCAGGCTGGACTTGAACTCATAGTGATCCTCCTACCTCAGCCTCCTGAGTGCTGAGACTGCAGATATGTGCCACCATGCCTGGCTATGTAGTTACTTTTAACAAATATGTATCATTTATTTTGCTGTGTCCTGAAGATGCCAGTGTGAAAAAAAAGTATGACCTTTACCTTTTTGTTTTTGCATCTTTTCTTTCCTTTTTTTGATAAGGTGTATAAGGGTTTATCAATTTTATTTATTCTTTTAAAGAACCAACTCTTCGATTCATTAATTTTTTTGTATGTTTTCATAGTCTCCATTACATTAATTTCTGCTCTGATTTTTATAATTTCCTCCTTTGTTTGGGCTTTGGGCTTGTCTAGCTCTTTTTATAGAAGCTTGAGGTGCAACATTAGGTTGTTTATTTGTGCTAATTCTGTTTCCCTGATGTACGAATTCACTGCTATAAATTTCCCTCTTAGTACTATTTTCATTATGTCCAGTAAGTTCTGGTATGTTGCACCTGCATTTTTGTTTAGTTGTAGATATTGTTTAATTTCTTCTTTTCTTTCATCTGTGACCCATTGGTTGTTTACGAGGGTGTGATTTAATTTCCATGTGCTTATGGAGGGTTTTTTTTTGACATTAATTTCATGCTCAGACAATATGCATGGAATAATTTTAATTCCTTTGTATTTATTAAAGCATTTCCTATGGGCTAGTACATGGTCCATTTTATAGAACATTCCATGAAGCTGAGAATAATGTATATTCTGATGATGGTGGGTAGAACACTGAAAACATCCATATCCATTTGTATCAGGTTAATGGTTGCCATAGTTTGTTAGTAGTTAAGCTGTACTTGAAACTATTGTTAGTATCGACTGTACTACTTTAGCTAGGATGTCATACATGCTATAATTAGTCTATGTCCCCTTACGATACCATGGCTGTATTGGATCATAATCATCACCACAAGCCACTACCAATGGACTAGATGCTGAGCCAAATAGTGGCATCTTATACAAATAACTCTGCATCTTATACAAATTGGAGAGGTAGATTCTTGGCATAGCTATAAAGAACCTGCAGGAAGAACAGGTGTCTCCTAAGGAAGCTTCATTATGAGTGATTCAAGCTATATATAGTAAGTCAGCAAACACCAACATAGAAAACAAAATAAAATAAAAAAGAGAAAACAGAAAATGACAAGACACAGAAGCAAACTGTAACTCCAGACACCAAGCCCACCCATGACAAGCCAAGAACACAATGAGATAGATGAAATTAGAAGTCAAACACACAAACTTTCTGAAATGATAGCAACAAAAGTAAAAAAAAAAAAAAAAAAGGCTATAGGGAAAATAATCGCTCAGGTACAAACAGTAATGATGTTCAAAATCAAAGATATTAGATGAGATACAGACAAAAGATTATATCAGTTTGGAAAAATGAGGAAACAAAAAATACCCAACATAGGAAACAAATAGAATCCATGAGATGGATTCCATCAGAAATCCAAGAGATTAAAACATCCATTGCAAATTGAATGAAGGAAAGAAGGTCAGATCTTGAAGACAGAATTTCAGCTAGTGATCATGAAAAAAAGGAATCTTAAAAATAGTAAGACGGGCTGGTGAGATGGCTCAGTTGTCTAAAGCACCTACTTAGAACAAGCTAAGCTAAACAAAGCACAGGGACCACAGTTCAATCCAGCACCACATGCTAGCCAGCCCCGCCCCCTGGTGGGCTGAGCTGGCCACACACACACACACACACACACACA
>NW_004524710.1:6828102-6836292 GCF_000260255.1 Octodon degus | reverse complement strand
CTCAGTCTCAATTGCTATCTCAGAGTGCCTCAGGGACAGGGCTGGCACAGCAAGCCCTGGGATCGAACCCCTGGCCCCTGCACCTGCTTGCAGGTGCTGTAATCCGCTGAGCTATTTGGTCAGCCTAAATCTTCTTTTTCTTATCCAACCATGTGAAAAGGAATCCTATTTTCATTCTTTTTACCTTAGCTTTGACTTTGAAATTCTTTACTTTTTGAAATTTTTCAATGGCATTGTATTCATTCTTTACGTGTCATATGGTTGGTTGTGGAGCTCAAAATTCTTGTAACTTTTTCAAGCATAGAGTATGTAGTTAATGTATTAGCCAGATAAAATATCCTTTCCTGTAATTCAGTCATTTTGTAACATCTTTCTAAGTGACATCAGAAACTTCAACCTCTCTATCCCAATAACATAGATTATTCTTCAGAAGGATCTTTTCTTCTTCAAATCTCTTCAGTCTTCTCCCAGCAAGGAGACTGCTTTCGCATCATCATATTGTGGTTTTTTTGTTTATTTATTTTGATGCTGGCAGTGGAACCCAAGGCCTTGACATCTTATGCAAGCACAGTACTGCAGAGCTCCAGCTCCAAGCCCTGTTTTATATTTTATTGAGAAAATAGATATAAACGATGAGCGTATGGCTTGTGTTTAGATGTCCCCTCAAGGGCTTATGTAGTCAAAGGTGGGACTTCTTTACAGATGGCTGGATCTAGAAAGTGTGATTGATTCGTGGTGCAAAGCTAGGATTAAGGGTGCTTGGGTTAAGGGCATGAGTACTATCTGCTCTAAGGGTAGATGGCCTGGATATGCTGTCAGGGACTGAAAGAGGCTTGCTGCTAGGTACTTGTAGTCTGCTGCTTGCTTGCTTTGCTGCCTTCTGCCTGCCATGAAGTATTCATCTTCTGTGACGTATGTCTTCCATGCCACCCTGCCTTGGAGCCAGCCAATAATGGACTGAAACTTCCATCAATTGTGAGCAAAATACGTTTTCTCCTTTCACTTTGAGGTTTTGTGTATTTTGTCTCAGCAACAAGAAAATTAAGATAGAAAACGCCATTTTTCCATTACCAAACCCCTTTATGTACCTGTTTACCGTCACCTTGTCTACTTTCCTTCTTGATACCTTAGTGATGAGTCCCGACTCCTAAGGCCAAAAGCACTCATACACTGGGTTCCATTGCCTCTTTGGAAGCATTTTTATTCCCCCAGTATCATTCTCTTTATATCAGTAAATTTTCATCTTCTACAGTACATTTTTCCATCAGTGCATCCATAAACTACAGTACTTTTTATTTTACAGGAAAATAAATTCCAGCTTCTTCATTTTCTCATTACTTTTAGTAGAAAAAGTTCTTATAAGAATTGTCCATTTGTGACTCATTGTCTTTGCTTTCTCACATTTTCTTCCTAGTCCACCATGATCACATTTTCTTCCTTGACATCTGCTCTCTATTTTCAGGGTCACTAGTAGCCTTCAAGTTGTTGAATCCAGTTGCTATTTCTATGTTTTTATTTTATTTAAACTTCCCCTAGAATGTAACCCACATCTTTTTTTTTTAATAGCTTGCCTTTCTTTTTTTAAAAAAATAACTTTCTTTTATTTTTTGAAGAGTAAAAACAAGAACAAGAAAAACAAAAGCAAAGACAGAAACAGGATAACAGATAATACATGTGTTATGGGTTTTCAAAACAAGAATATCTGATTAACAGTGATTAATATGTTATCTATTTTTATTTTCAAATCTGTTGCTCTGATTAACACATAGTTATGCAAGATGGGACATGAGTGAATATTACCACATGCTTTCAAGAAATCTTAAATTTTTGTTCTTGTTTCTCATTTTCTTTTATTACTTTAAAAATTTACTTTAAAGAGAGCATAGTAATAATTGATATGACATTAGAAACCGTACACATTTAGAAGACCAAGATGACAGCTATTTCAAGCATCGTCTTAGTATTACACATTGCTGTCCTCAATGTAGTCGCTTAGTTCACAGATATCAGCATATGGAGTTAGTCGGGGTGAGAATTCTACCCATTAACTGCTACTTTCAAAAACCTAATGGAAATTCTTAGGACTATTGCCTTATCCATCTTATATATACACATATATGGTCTTGCCCTTACCTTATTTCCTAACTTTTTTCCTTTTTCTTTTTGTTGCTAAATCCTTAAGTTCTGTTTCTTTCCATTTAACTATGTCTGTTACACCTTTCAGTTTTTATTTCTTGTTTTAAGTTCTTACACTTGGGAGACAATATGATATTTACACATGTGAGTCTGGCTTATTTCATTTATGAGTATAGCCTTAAGTTGCATCCACTTATCTACAAGGGCTTTGAGTTTGTTTTTCTTTATAGTTGAGTAATACTCCATTATATAAAAATACCACATCTTTTTCATTCATTCCGTAGGTGACGGGCACTTTGGTTGTTTCCAAGATTTGGCTATGACAAATTGTGTTTTCCTTCACTTTTATGGGACTGTCTTAGAAACCTTAGCCATAGACTCTGTTAATCTCCTGAGGCAGCAGTTCTTCCAGGAGAAACCTGTAAAGGAATGAAGGATGCAGGACAGGGAAGGGAAAAGCCCTAGGCAAGAATGTGACTTGTGACAATTTGTTACAGTGTCCAGAACCAATATGGACACCATATTAAGTCTTTTTCATTCAACTACCACTAAAAATGTATCTTAACTTTACCTTTATAATGAAACAAGACCTCACAGGTGGTAAATGTATTGTACTTCATGTAAAAAGCAGGCTAATCATAATTGTCTGTTAAAAATGTGGAGCTCAAAACTTAACCATGAGTTCTTGAAGTATGAAATTTAATTATAAAAGTCTATCTCCTTTAGTTTAAATTTAAATTATAGCAAATAACAGGAGGGATAAAAACATAATTATAAATTGCCTAATTTTTTCCTTAATCCTTTTCTTATGTAAATTCATTTGTTAAATTACTCTTAATATTAAAATTATAAAATATGAAGTCTTTTTATATTTTATATGAAAGTATCTGAATAATGATGTTTGGGGATAAAAAAAAATACTTGGAAAGTACAAATAGATTTCTTCCCAAAGAAAATAGCCACCTTTCAGGAAACAACCTTTTATGATTGATTTATTGAACTAGATCAAGAAAGACATTTTAAAACTCCTATGTGATGTTCTTGCTGTGTCTGATAATATGTCAGTTGTAGGGCAGGCACATACGGGGCAGGTCTTCTATATAGCATTTCAATAGTTGCCTTTGTGAATTTTGTAATCACATAGAGTCTTATCAAAATTAAAGGTCCCTCTGCTCTCTCCATGAATAGAGCAGACTCGCAGGCTTTCATGAGGTAGGTCACTCAGGAATGGTACACGAGAGGCCTGGGTCTTTGTGTTTCTGGTTTCAGGAAATTGGGCCATTACTGCTTTTAATAGTTGCCTCTGAGGGTCACAGTGTCAGATTCCTGCAGGATTGCTCAGTGAATTATGGATGAGCCATCAGCTGTGTTTTAATATGCCATGGAATAATTTGTCATACAATTTTAAAGAAGTTAAGTACTTTAATTGAAAATTCAATTTTTATTTATTGATGAAATATTGTTTCAGCATGAAGTCTAAATGGACTTTCTTTATAAATATAACTTGTTGTAAGTGAAATCACTGAAAATTGCCTTGAAGTTTTCTTAGAGTATGTAGCGCTGAGCAAAGGGGTTAAATTATTTCTTTGCCCATTTGAAGGCAGGTAAAGCATGTGTCCACTGAATCTCTATATTTTTGCAGTTGACAGTACTCAATTTGGGAAATAATCTTTTAGAAGAAGTTCCAGAAGAGATGAAATACCTCACTTCCCTGAAGACCCTTCATTTATTTGGAAACAGGATTTGCAGAATTGCACCTGGAGCATGTGGTAAGTCCGTCAAAGAAGAGTAACATTAGTATTAGACTTGGTCCCTAGTATTTAATGATGTGGCACTGGAGTGAAAAATTGCACAGCCTTTAATCATTTTTTGGAACTAATTACAGATTACTCTTAAAATTAAACAATTTTGGACATATAACTATTTTAAACCTTTTGTATCAAGTATTTATTTATGTGCAGACCTAAGAGAATAAATAAGCATTAATATTAATGAATTTGTTTTTCTTAATTAGTACATATTAGGACTCCTCAGGTATTCTTTTTTTTGTGGTACTGGGGATTGAACCTGGGACCTTGTGCTTGCTAGGCAGGCACTTACACTGCTGGGCCATCTTCCTGGCCCTTATTTCAGGTATTAAATCACAGGTTTTGATTAAGATACTAAATTAAGTCAGTTGGAGAGAAGATTTAAAAAATTATGAAATTTAATAAATGGCATTATTTTCTTTGTATTTGTACTAAGTTAAAAATTTTCCCATTCAATTTGAAACTCTTGTTATATCCTGTAACTAGGATGGGTTTAAGGGCAGATGCATAACATAGAAATCCAGGTGATTTAATAGCCTTACTAACTCATTGTAAGGCACTGGACCACCTTATGTGTGAACTTCTCCATTAGTTCTCTATTACTGACATAAACAACTTAAAAAGAAAATTCATTTTTTCTCTATGGTTTAAGAGGTTCCAGTTTGCCTGGTTCTGTTGCTTTTGGGCCAATGGTGAGGTGGACCATCATGGTAACCCACACATGGTATAGCAAAAGCTGCTTACTTGATGGTGACCAGGAAGCAGAGAGGAAGGGGAAGGGGCCTATCCCCACCAAGGGCACACCCTGGATGACCTTATTTCCTTCCGCCAGGTCCTACCTCCTGAAAGTTCCCCCACCTCATAATAGTGCCATTAGCTGGGGACCAAACCTTCAACACAATGACACCTTTTAGAAATGAGTGTCCCAGTTGCAACCTCAAATTCACTTATGTCTTGTAAAGTACCAATGCTATAATTAAACCTGAATACTGAGGTTTTAGTTTGGAAAACTATTATCGAATGCTCAGCTACTGGGTGACTGGGCTCACATGCTGGCAGAGGGCTTTGCATGCCACCATGGCATGTGTCCCATAAACTGGCCACCACTGCTTGACATGTGAGTCTTTGGGGACAATCCAGAAAACTAGGGAAATGTTTAGATTATATAAATATCTATGAAATTTTAGGCTAGTGGATGCCATATAGAATAATCATTGTCATCTTCAAGTAGTATTTAAAGGCAGTGTTATATTTGGAAAATAATACAATTAACTATAGTAATATATATATATATATATATGTATATATATATATATAAAATTTATTACTTATTATGATAGAGTTTCATTTTAAGGCTTCATATGTGCTAAGCAAATGATCTACCACTGAGGTATAGCCTAACAACAGAACTTTGAAGAAATCCCTTGTGTCAACATAAAGTATATGGCAGTTCCTGATTATCAAGGGGTGGAAGTAATTCGTTGTCAGGCGGCTGAGTGCCAATCAGCATAGGTCTGGAGAGCTTTGCTGTATCATGTGACCTTATCCCTCCGACTGCAGCAGCTGACCAGGATAGAGAATGCATCTGCGAGCTGAGCCAGACATGTGCTGTAGTTCTTTAGGACTGTGACAGAGTCTAAAAGTGCTTCATTGACCAGAGAAAATCACAGGGCCTGAGACAAATTGGTGGCCCATGGGGTGAAGCTAGTTTATGAATAGGTTTGGCTCTGGTTTGAACCTTTTAAAATTATTTTAATAAGATATCAAAATTTGCAAATAAGAGAGTATGCAGAAAGTCTTTATCTCTGACTGTTGTGGGCTCTTTCAAAAAAGAAAGATTGAACAACATTGCACTCACATCCCCACAGGACAGTGGTTGCAAGCGTTAGCTGTGTGGTGGTGGCACTGACTGACAAAGCCTAGGGTTATCTTCTTGGTTCCTATGGCATCTGAGACTCATAATCCTCTGCCTGAACTATCTGTGAACATTTAATATAGGGTATTATGGTGGCTCTGAATACGTGGAAAAATAGATGAAATATGTTCAAAAGCGAAAGAAGAACATATTTGAAGAGGGGAGAGACAGAGACCAGAGTTGGGGTAGAGAGATGAGAGGATATAAATAGGAAGCTGAGAAAGATTTAATGAGAAAATAAACTATATGTTCTACAGAGGTATCAGAAAGGTACATTCCTGCTCCTGAATGCCTTTTAGTCTTTGGTTCTCATTGTGATGTCCCTGGTTGTACCTTGCACCCTTAGAAACTGTGACTAAGTTTTTTGACATCATGATAAATTTGCCCTTTTCTTTGAGCTAATTTATGAAAATAGCTGTCTGCACACTTGGCCAAGACAAAAAGACAGAAAGAAAACAAAGGTATGTAGAAAATGATTAACATTATTTTCTAATGATGGCTACAGTGACTAACATTATTTTCTAACAGATGGTTTACAAAACTTGATCCTGCTTAATCTGAACAATAATCAGCTTACAGAGCTTCCTCAAGAAGTCAACAGGTAATTTTGCTTCTAGCAAGAGCCATTTGAACATTTGGCCCCACCCCATCTCCATCCTGATCCTCTGAAAGCATTATGCCCAGCTTCGAGTGTTTGTGGGGGCTGGGTATCACATGGAGGGGTCTGAAGGACAGAAGCTGGCCACTAATTCTTTTTTCTTTCATCTTAACCATATACAATTTTTATTTTTCAATTGTTCTTTGCTAAAGCTGAAGGCAAAATTAAATCAGTACATTCAAGGAAATTAGGCAATACATGATAAATTTAGAAGGTATTTCAGTCAATACAATTAAAAGAACAAGTATAACTCAGAACTATTTGAAAAATTCAGATATTCAGAACTTACATAGTGAAGATTTTATTGCTCTAGGACTTTACATTATGGAGAATGTGTAGCCTATTTTGATTGGTAATTTTCTTTAAAGGCTAGATGAACTTTCCAGTGCCATTAGCTAGTAGTCCTTTTCCCAATTCAGAATTAACATATACATCATTATTTAAACTAATTCATCTCTTACTATACCTACCTTGAGATATGATAGAATCTTTTTTAAAATTTAATTTAATTTAATTTTATTGAGAAACAAATATCAATGAGACAGTTTCAAAACTGATTAATGGGACATTTTCAAATAATTAATACATTGTACATTGTTATCTTCTTAAGAAGCAGACAGGCTATCCTGTCCAAACACGATTACTACAAAACTTTCCTCTCACTGAATTAAGCGAAGGTAGATGTATATCGATCCCACCTATTCTGTATATACAAATACAAAATGGTCCTTCCTTTGTATCCCCTTTTTTTGTTTAGTTCTGTCAGAAATGGGTATTCTATTGGCATCTAAATGCTATAGATTCTTGAATTCAGCAAAACAATCCAACACAATCCAGCAGTCCACAATAGTAGTGAGTTTCTAAGGTGACTCCTCAGGCACTTTGCAGAAATGAAAAACAGCGTGACTTGGAAGTCTAGGTGTAAAAGTGGAGGTTTGACACTGAAGTTCTAAAGCTGATGTTACTGATGTCCCAACTTGGTTTCTTGACAATTCCATAGCTATGGAATTGGGGACATTAAATTTTATTTCAAATGAATGTTATAAGTGATTTTGAGGTTGGCAGAAAGGGTAATACAAAAGCAAAGGATTTAACACAAGCCATTTTTATAGTTTTAGAATCCCTATACGTTATCATCATTAGCAATGACCTCATCTTATACAAAACACAGACAGGCTCACATTCCCATGCCTTTGGGGAGCCAGCTGAGGGCCTTGTCCTTCTCCTAGAAGAATGTCCTCTTAGCCTTGGCCTTTCCCCCAGATACATGGAGAGAGAATCCTGGTCACATTCACTTTGGAGCTACTCTTTATTGCCTGTTGAACAAAACAAAATGGGTTACAAAGTAAGAACATCCACAGTTTTCAAGGAGGATACAACCTGCAAATAATGCTCAACATAACAGTACTGAACATATGCAACTTTCTGCAGCATTGAAAGCCTATTCTAGTTCTCTTGTCAATAACTCCAGCTAAGGTATAATTTTTTGCAAGTATATTTTTATAGGAAAAGCAATATTTTAACTCAGCACAATTAGAAAGCGATTAAATCAATCTAATTTCTTTAGAAGAGAAACAGTATTCAATAAAACTATCAACAGTTATCTTCTTGCTTTTTCATTTATTTATTTACTTATATTTATTTTTTAGTATGCTGGGAAAAAAGTATATATT
>NW_004524710.1:6813589-6827384 GCF_000260255.1 Octodon degus | reverse complement strand
ATTTCACTACACATATTTATCTCTGAAGTAGTATATACAGTATTTCAAGAATTATATAAATCTAAGGTGATATGTTAGGTGAAAGCCTTCACTAGAAAAAAATTGGATTCTGAAGTGTATAGGTCCATGTTTTAAAGCTACATCTAGGTTGTTTGTTTTCTGGCTAAGTTGTAGATGAAAGCTGAAATGTTAGTCATGTCCTCAAGTAGAATTTTTGTGTTTTGTCTTTGGGGAAGTGCTTTGCTTTCCCATGCCTTAAGGTCTTCATCTGCACAATGAGTATAACAGTACCTGTAACATAGTATTATGAGGTTCAATATGCTAATTCATAAACGATGTTTAGGGTTTTATAAGTTCTAGGTGGATGTTAGCTTTTATTGTTATGGGCTGTTATTTTATTCAGCTTTTATCAGCTACTCTCATTGAACTTACTGGTGAAGTTAGGAAAAAAAATTAATCATGCGTGGTTTGACCTCTTCCTCTTGCTCTCCCATAAAGTAAGCAAACAAGAAGGCTATTGTTACGGTTTGTGTATAGGTGTCCCCCCCCCCCCCAAGCCTCATGCAGTCTTGGGGCGGCTTCTGGAGTTTGTGATTGATTACTGTGGGTGTGGCTGCTGCACCTGCCCTGGGGCAGGTAATTTGCATTACAATGTAAGGTGGGAAGAGAAGCCAGCTGCTTGAGCTGCTGCTCCCCTCCCTTGCGCTCTTGCTCTTTGCTGCCGCCATGAAAGGTTGCCCTCTGCTATGTGCTGCTCTGTGTTGGACTCAGCTGAGTATGGACTGAAACCTCCAGTAACTGTGAGCTAAATAAACCTTTCCTTCCTTCATTTTGAGTGTCGGGTATTTGTCCCAGCAATGAGAGAAGAGTAACTAAGACAGCTATGAAGAAGTACTTGTAGGGAGACTGGGAGTTTTTATGTCAACTACACACCGGTGCTTTATTCCCTTCCAAATCCATGTCTTATTTTAGAATTCGTTGAGACCCAAGAGGGTAGAAAGGACTTTGGTGTTTTGGTTTTCTGTAGGTACAGGGTGTCAGTTCATAGGCATGGAGTCAAAGCAGGGCAGGTAAGAGTTTTACTATGAAACAACTTTTCAGGGTGGAACTAACTGCAGAGCTGCAGGAAGAGGCTGTGTGTCCTGCAGGGGTAGAACTCTGGAAGACTGAGAAGGAAAGAGGAAAGACCAGCTCAGTAGGCTGAGGTCTTCTTCTAGATCTACCAACCAGTAAAGTTGTTCATCAACCCACTAGGGAAAAAGGAGGAATAGGAAAGCTCCTCTGGTCCTTAAAAAAATCACTTCTCCGTGCGGTGTGGAAATAAGAATGCTGATGGATACTTATTTCTCCACTCTCCTTTGCTCATCCACATACATGATGGATACATTTACAATAGGCCCTGAGCTCAGTTCAGGGTTTTGAAACAAGAGAAACGGTGAATTCCCATATAGTAATTCAGAGTAGGGTCAATTAAAACAATGACTAAGAGTGTGATTAATGACAAATTCTCCATCCTTTTCTCCACAGGACCTATCCATTCACTCTTACTACTTTTCCACTTTTTCCTTATTTGACCCTTTGCACTCTTAGTAAATGACTTTTCTTCGTGTTTTTCTGGAAGCACTTGAGCTCTCTTAAGTCTTTTCTTTCAACCTTTTTATTTCCTTTGGTCAACTTCTCCACTCTCTCTGGCTTCCCCTTCCCCCTTTAAAGTGTGGCCTGTCCATGTCTTTTATTCCCTACTTATCTCTTTGTAAATTTTCCTCTGCCCTCTTCATTCTACTGTAAGTCATTTTTAAAGGTCAGTATTGCCCTTTTGGCAATGGCACTCTCTTTCTGCATAATAATGTTACATAAAACTCATGAGTGTATAAGGTGTGAATTTTGACAAATTTTCCCTTCCAGGGAATCCTTATCATCTCCTCTTTCTTTTTTAATTTTTTTTTTAATGAACAGAATATATTTATTGAGAGAAAGTTCCTGTCCAAGAAAGGGACGGGAGGGGGGCCGGACCGGTATTTCCCCCCCTTTTTAAATTTTTATTACAATTTTCTTTTATTTTGAAGAATAAAAACAAAAGCAAAGACAGAAACAGAAAAAAACACATTACAGATTTTCAAAACAAGAATTGCTGATTAACAGTGATTGATATATTATCTATTTTTATTGTCAAATCTGTTGCTCAGATTAACAAGTATAGTTACATAAGATTGGACATATGGTTGAATATTACCATCTCCTCTTTCTTTCTGCCTTTCCTCTTCTTGTTTTTTTGCAGTACTGGAAATTAAATGTAGGGACTTTACACCAAGCTATATCCTCAGCCCTTTATTATTTTTTCAGTTTGAGACAAAGTCTTGCTAAGTTGCCTAGGCTGGACTGGCATTTGTGATCCTCCTGCTTCAGTTGTCCAGAATTACAGATGACTCCTTATAGTCAAATAATATTCTGATTTCTGTGTCTACAAATTAGTTTTGATTGTTCTACCACTAAATAAATGGAATCATGACATAAATACACACTCTTATTTCTTTTGCTAATTTTTTTTTGTAGATTAATGCTATTGTTGGATGTATTGGTACTTGTTTTTTGATTTATTCTTTGTAGCATTTTGTTGTATGATTGTTCCATAAAGCATTTGTTTTTTCTCTGGTTAAAGTACATTTCAGTTATCTTGATGTCTGGATGTGAAACACACTTTTAATGGTCTCACCACTTACATAACTTCTTTTGTGAAATGTCTCTTAGTATTTAGAGCATTAAAAATTGCATTGTTTATTATAATTAAGCTGTAAATTTTCTTTATTTTGGATACAAGAGCCTTGACAAATATATTTTATTCCAGTGTGTGGCTTATCTTTTAATTTTCTTAATGGTGACTTTTGTGAACTAGAGTTTTTAACTTTGATGATAGCTTAATAATAAATACATTCTAAAATAATTAATGCTATTTCTGGCCTTTTATTTATTTTTAATTTTTTTGTGGCACCAGGGATTGAATTTGGGATCTTGCACATGCCAGGCAGGCACTTATGCTATTGTGCTGTCTTCCTGGCCCTTTCTGGCCTTTTAAAGAAATGTTTGCCTTTCCCAAATTTATCAAGATAGTACCCTGTCCTTTATTTCATTTTATAAGACAAAGTTCTAGTCTTTGTTTGAATCTGCACTTCATCTTAAATTCATATTTGTACATGGTATGAGGCAAAGGTCAAGGTCCATGTTTCTTGCATACATTTGTACAATTTTTCTAGCACCATTTGTTGATCTTCCTTTCTTCCTTTCCTTCCTTCCTTCCTTCCTTCCTTCCTTCCTTCCTTCCTTCCTTCCTTCCTTCCTTCCTTTCTCTCCCTACCTCATATTCTCTCTCTCTCTCTCTCTCTCTCTCTCTCTCTCTCTCTCTCTCTCTCTCTCTCTCTCTCTCTCTCTCTCTCTCTCTCTCTCTCTGTCTTTGTTTCTTTTTGAGATAGTCTCTGGATGTATCCCAGGCTATACTTGAACTCAGGAACTCAGGAATCCTCAAACATGCAGTAGTCCTCCTGCCTCAGCCTCCCCAGAGTGCTAGGATTATAGGCTTGCACCACCACATCTAGCTTATCTTTTTAATTTAAATTGTCTTGATACCTTTGTCAAAAATCAGCTGATTATTTAGAGGTTATTGGGATTCTGTTCTATTCCAGTGGTTTATTTTCTACCTCTCTTAGTCCATTTGAGTCACTATAGCAGCATACCACAAATAGTTTATTCAAAAAAGAAATTTATATCCACAGTTCTGGAGGATAAGATGTCAAATTCAAGATTTGGTATTTGGTAAGGTCCCATTTGCTGGCCTACAGCGTGGCTCCTTCTCCCTATATTCTTACATAGTGGTGGGGGCAAGACATCATCTGTTGGCCTCTTTTATGAGACACTCGGTCCATTTATGGAGGCCCCACCCTCAAGGCCTAATCACCCCCTTTCTTCCTTATGGTATCATATTGGTGATTAGGCTGTAACATGAATTTTGGGGGCAGGCAGACCAACTGTAGCACTATCATTTTTTTTTTTCCAATGACAAACTCTTTTGATTGTTATAATATTTGAAATCAGGTTTCTTTTTAAAAACATTTTGCCATTAAATGATACTTTTGACTTCTGGATCTTTTGAACTTACCTGCAAATTCAAAAATTGATTTATCGATTCCCCCCCCCCCCATACACACAAAAAAAAGAAAAGAAAAAAAAGAAACCTGTTGAGGATCCACCTGTGGTGGTGACACCTGGGATCCTAGGACTCCTTAGTGACTTAGCAATGAGTTAAATCTCTCTAGTCTTCAAAAAACAAACAAAACACTCAAAATCAAATGGTTGAGTTTTTTATTGGATCTCTGATTGAATCTTTTTTTTTTCGCAGGACTGGGGATTGAACTCAGGCCCTTGAGCTTTCCAGGCAAGCGCTTATTCTACTGAGCTATCTCCCCGGCCTCTGAATCTTTAGATTTGTACTAAAAAATAATGATGACATGAAATCTCTGTTTCTTTTACTTTGACTTGTCGAGTATTCCTGTCTCAAAACTTTCTGTGGCCTCCTGCCCTCGTCTTTGTGTTAGTCAATCTATGCACATGGCTTCCACTGTTGTGTGTATAGTCATCGCTCAGGTTCTCTTTATTGGAAATAATTGATCCCCACACCTCTAGTCTTAAGTTTCAATTGCCAAAAAAATTATTCCCTCCTTTGGTTATTACTTTAATGTCAACATTTGACCCTGAGACTGTTACACGTCCTCACCCTTAGTTTTGCAAGCACATACATCTGTATTGGAATCTTCACACTATGACTGACTGGGAAGGTAACTTGGTGAAGTGTGACCACTGACTGTTTTGCTCATTTATAAAACAAGGGAAATAATTATAACTTATGGTTAAAAGTATTGCACATGCACATTGCTGCACATTGTTGCAGCTTAGAGTGTTAATTACCTTATGGTCTTTGTTCATGTTTCCTTAGTTTAGTATTCCCTCTTTTACAAGTATGTTATTCAGGACCAAATTCAAAATGTCAGTTCTTCCAAAGAAACATTTGATTCATGTTTTTCTCTGTCTTGTAGCATTTTTCTATCTACACTTTTTGGCTCCATCTAATATCTCCTTTTAAATTATGGCCACTAAAAGAGCAGAATTAGTGGCTGATTCATCCTTGTATCTTTCTGATCAACTAAGCACAGCTCATGTCTGGTTGTTACTGCATATACAGAGCTTCCTCTCTTTTCATGTGCATTTTTAAGAAATAGAGGCAACTGATCCCGTAAATACCAAGAGCAATCTGCCCGCTAGTGAGCCTGTACCCCAGTGTGGCCCCTGCCTGCCCCTGCCCCATTTTTTTTCTCTTACATCAGAACCTTCCTCTATGTGTGATCCAGTCCTGGTTTTGGCTGTGGTTCAGCAGATTCTAAAGAAAGGTTTCCTTGTTTAGGCCTCAATCTTTGTCTTATTTTGTTCCTGGCATTTGCTGATCTCTAGTTTATACTCTGTAGCTGTGTTTGATTCTATTTCATGAAAATAAAAAAAAAAAAATGTGCTACATATACTGCCAGAGTTATCTTGCAAGTTAAGGCTTCTTCCTTTAGAGACTATAAATAACAACTTAATTTGTTCTTAAAAAGTATATCTATTTTTTTTCCTTTGTCCTTTTTTTTAAAATATTTATTTTTTTTATTTATTACATTTATTTATTGTGTGTGTGTGTGGCCAGCTCAGCCCACCAGGGGGCGGGGCTGGCTGGCATGTGGTGCTGGGGATCGAACTGTGGTCCCTGTGCTTTGCCAAGCTTGTTTCAAGTAGGTGCTTTAGACCACTGAGCCATCTCTCCAGCCCTCCTTTGTCCTTTTAGCTTCCTCTTTGATGTGGCCAACATATATGTATAAAGAATGAAAATACAACTTCATTTTTCTTAAACCTAGATATTGGTTGTATAGCATATTAAAACATAGCTATCAAATTATAAAATATCTTTAAAAATTAAATTTCAGATAAGACATTTTATGCTCAAATGATTTGCCGTAGTTGTAAATAATTCAAGTAAGAATCCCATCTGATAATTCATGCTTATACAGTGGACTTTCTTATTCTTGTAAGTTTCATTCTTACACTTTGTTAACTTTTTTTAGATTAAAAAGTCTAACATGTTTGAATATAAATTATAATCAGCTAACCAGCATTCCTAGAGAACTTTGTTTCCTTGAAGATCTTTCTGAACTTCATCTTAACTACAATCAGCTCATTTGCATACCTGAAGAGATTAAATTCTTGAAGAAGCTGCAGAAGTTATTTTTGGTCAGGAACAATATTGAGGTTTTGCCAGAGGTAAGTAAAATTGGGAGGCTCACTTTGTTTATTTGAGGAAAGGAACTCATCTCCATTCTGATGGCCAGTGGTTTGGGTCAGCTTTGGATGTTGGTATACAAGCCATTATTTACTTTCACTCAGAATAGATAGATTCAGTTCCCAACCCCTCTAGTAAAAGAAGGTTCCGATTTGGATTATTCTATGCAATACCATATTAAGTAAATATAAATACAAAGTACTTCAGTTTGAATTTCTGATAAGGAATGAGTAATTCTTTAAATATACCTGAGAAGTTGTATAGGATATACTTTTTAAAAATTTTATTGAGAAACAAATATCAATGATTCAATTTCCAAGCTGATTAATAGGACATTTTTCATTAATTAATACATTGCACATTGTTATCTTCTCAGCGGTCATCCACAGCACAAGAAGCAGCCAGGACATCCTGTCCAAACACTACTACTACAAATCCTTCCTCTCACTGAACCAAGAGAAAGCAGCCATGCATCTATCCTGACTATGAGATACTTATACTGAAAATTATTCATTGTCTAAGATTTACGTTTAAGTGTTACACGTTTTATTCAGCAACATTCTATACAGCACAAAATACAAATTTCTTTCTATTTTTGGAATATGTGCTGGAATATGTACTTTCATTTTTCCTCTGTGTATGTTCTCAGTCTTCCTTTAACCTGCCCTGGGTATAGACACTCACCTGTGTGGGCATCAGTGAGCTTCTTTCTCTTCTGACTGTCTTTGGATTTGGCCAGTGAGAGGCACAGGAAGTGAAAGGGCAAGAGGTAGGACCAGGTATTCCCACGTCACCATCTCTGGCAGGGTCCTTTTTGCTCCATACAGTTCCAGAGGGCCACCGTTAATGCCAGGTGATCCTCTTGTGGATCAATACTACTTCTCCTTGACTGCTCAGGACTAGGATGGTAATAACTCACTGCTGCTGCCAGCGTTGTGGGTTTAAAGAGCCACTTTCCATGGAAGTTTAGTGCGCCTAGACCCAGGCAATATAGTAACCTTTGTTAAACATTCTTCACATTTCCAGCTTGAGAGTTTTCCCCAATGATAACTAAACAATGGATTTACCTTTCTTCCTTAGGTAAGTTAGAGTTAATTTTTGTACTGAAGACATGATAGACAGTAAACTGAGAGAGAAAAGGAGATTAATGAAGTTCATATACAAATAGAAAGTACTGGGCTGGTGAGATGGCTTAGTGGTCTAAAGCACCTACTTAGAACAAGCTTAGCAAAGCACAGGGACCATGGTTCATATCCCCCAGCACCACATGCCAGCCAGCCCCGCCCCCTGGTGGGCTGAGCTGGCCACACACACACACACACACACACACACACACACACACATACACACACAAATAAAAAAAATAGAAAGTACTTATCAGTTTTATTTTTTTCTTATGAAGATGTTTCCTTCAAAAATCCTGTATATGTGATTTGTGAACATGTTAAAGTAGTTCTCAACACATATTTAAAAGATTTTATTCTTGATTTTCTTTCTTTCTTTCTTTCTTTCTTTCTTTCTTTCTTTCTTTCTTTCTTTCTTTCTTTCTTTCTTTCTAAGACAGAGTTTCACTAGGCACTTCTAGCTAGTCTTGAACTCACTGTGTAGCCCAGGCTGGTCTTGAACTTGCGATAATTCTCCTACCTCAGTCTCCCAAGTCCTGGGGTTATAGGTGCCAAGCTTTTCTTAAATTTCTTGAAAATTCTAATTCCTATTAATAAATGAATATCCTAAAGTTAAAAGTAAGTGTATTAAAACAAAATTATTTGAGGGAAAAACAATAGCAGCAACAAAGCATCATCATGTGAATTAGACCAAAGTTCATCATAACTCTATGACGCAGGTCTTTATCATCCCTGTTTTACAATAAGAAATGGGGGCTGCTTTAACTTGAGCAATTTGGAAAGGACAGAAAAAGTGCTAGACTGTATATGTCTGCCTTAAATGTCTGTCTTTAAAATCACTACTAGTAGTGTATAACTATGAATTTCAAGAAATATGTATTTTTTTAAAAAGTAAATACTAGTTAGTCCTATCATGAACTTTCAGTGACCATGATTTTTTATATTCATGGACACTTAATATTACAATGGTTTCATGATACTTATCTTTGTGACATTCCTCTTCCTCAATTAACCTGTGAGGCTTGCTTAGTGTTGACCTAGCCAATCAGAATATTGTATCACTTTCGGCATAGTGATTTGTTCAGATGACTTCAACTTTGTTGATGAGATGGAACTTCACTGGATATATAGGAAATAAATGTCTTCTTTGTGTGGTGGGATTGGTAAATAGAAGAAGTTAAGCCCTGACATTCTGACATCTATGTTGTCATTCATTAGGAGCTCTACCTTTGTGATGGTATGCAAAAGTAGAACATGATGACAGATGTGAACACCTAGACCAGCCATGTTCAATGACATCTTTTTTTGTTTGTCTGTTACCTCAGTCAACTCAGCCATTTGTTAGTTTGGTTTTGGTTTCTGTTCACTTAAAAACTAACGAATCTGAAATAATAATGTAAAAGATATGCATGGAAGATCTTTCATAATCTGACCTCTTTTTTCTCACCCTGGGTTTTTGCCATCCTAGATTTCCTACAGTTTTATTTGAAGTAACTATCTCCTATTATTATAAAACAAAATCCCTATTTATTTTTTAATCATTTATTTGTTACAGGGTCTCACTATGCAGCACAGACTTGTAGTGATCCTCCTGTCTCAGCCTCCCCAGTGCTGGGATTATAGGCATGTGCCACCACACCCAGTTTCAGTGACAGGCTCTGCTCACTTACAGTGGGCCATCATGGCATGTGTTGCGGGGATCAAACCTGGGTACTTGCCCTTGCCAGGCAGAAGCTTAGACCACTGAGCAATCTCCCCAGTCTATAAATCCCTGTTTTTTATGATCAGAGAATCTCAGGTTAAACTTCATTACTTCAGGGAAGACTGACTGTATACTACTAAATATCCTATTGTTTTTCTTACATTACTGTACTTTTAACTCTGAAAAACTTATTCGCATAACACAACTGGGTCATCATCTATTTGTCAATTTTATATCTTTGATTAAAGATGTGGGGAATATGAAAAATCTACAACAGTAATATCAAATGTAATAATAGACTGCAGTCATGACAACAACAAATTAATGAAAAAATTCAACAATTTTAGAGATAGCATTATCAAGTGTTTTTGAGCAGTTTGGGAAAACTTTATATTTTGACTTGTGAATACTGAGAATATATTATGGATTGGAAAATCTTTGAGGCTAACACGATAGTAAGAAGAGTATCCTGACAATAGAAAGGTATGTGGGGTTTAATAAGAGGTGGATGTGCATGGTAGATGGCAGATTCCTTTTCAATGACCTGATGCCCAGCTAATGAGAATAACAGATACTTTCAAGGATTAGGGTCTCTGCAATTTGGAGGTATGTCCTTTCTTGCCTAAGGTCATGCTCCTTCTAGGGTATCCTCTATGACCTAACAAGGAAGGATTATAAAGACTGGCATTTTCTCTCTAATGCTGAAAATACTGACTGGTCAATACCCCCTCTAGAACTTATATTAGGTCTGTATCTACCTTGATCCTTCCATTTGTCCAATTCTTCTTATTGACCCTATTTTTACAGAGGCGATCCCTTTAATACTTTCAGTACCCGAACTCCATCTCAGAATCTGCTTTCAGAGAATCCAACCTCTGATAAAATGTAGTAAGACCAAAGGGAAAGGTGTTGGCATGACCAGATACATACTATTTCCCATGGAGAACAGTGGTCATCAGGAAAGGAGGGTCATACCAGAAATATCTCTACAAATAATAAAAAGTACTCTTATTTTTGAATTTAAAAAATCTTGATATTTCTAGTTGAAAAAAAAAATCCCGCTAGTTATCTGCCTGATAGTAGATATACTAGGACCCAAATGTACTGTAACATAGTTAAAATGGTTATGATGCAACAGAGCATGTAGATGCAGTTTTACCTCCTTTTGAAGGATTGCCTTGACATAATGTTAAGTAGAAGATAGATGCATAATGAAGTATCAATAGAGACAGCATTCCAGAATTATTTCTCTGTTTCTTTCTACTTAATCATAGGCAAGTCTGTTCCATAATTTATTGTATTATAGCCCCTTGAATAAGGACATTTAGGTTAACAACTCATTTAATCCATTTTAAAGGAGCATGAAGTAGGAATTTCTATTAGTATTTCCGTTTTATGAATGGAGAAATCCAAAGTATTGAGAGTTTAGAAATTTGTTCACAGTTATACTTAGTAACTATCAAGGTCGAAATGTGAACCTAGAGTTTTTTCTCATAACATGTTATATTGCTCTGGGGTGGGTAGAAGAAATTCAGAGCTCAAGATGTTTGTCAGTCTGTAAAAAATCATATTTGAGAAGATGTGTTAAAGAATTGTTCAGATGGAAAACTTGGTCACTTCCATCAGGTTTGGGCTTAAAAGATATACTTACGATTTTAGACATTAGATTAAAAAAACTCTCTCTCTCTTTCTGATACAGGGAATTTGTGATCTTAAAAAACTAAGAATCCTAGACATAGCTGGAAATATTATTCAGATATTTCCACCAAGAGTAAGTAGTGTCAACTTCTATATAATTGACAAACAGTTTTGTTTATACTATTGGGAATAGAAAAATATAGGCAACCAGTAAAGGCTTTGGTTGTTGGAACCTTGAAATACACAAATGACTCAAAAATTTTCTTTGTTTCAAAAATTTTAGAATTTCAAAACTTGTTCCCTCCCATTCTTTTCATTGTGTTTGGTGCTTGTTGAACTTGGCTAAAGTAAATGAACTCTGATTGCTATCATGCATATTTTAATATATCAGCTATGATTAAATTTTTTGGTTATTACATACTGCTTTTGGTCACTGTAGGTGCCTTGAAAATTTTATTTCCATTGGTATTAATTTTTATCCCTTGTAATTAATCCAAAGGTGACACTTTGTTGTTTCTAAGCCATAAGCAATGAAAAATGCACCTTTTCCCACTGGAAGTAAATTTTTACCTTGATTTACTTTACATAATTGAGAAACATTTCATCTTGGCACCTTCTAACTTCAGGGAAAGAAATTACAGTTTTTCATATAGCATTTTTGTAGCCAAGTTAACATGCTTGAAAGTTCAAGGTAATAATTAGAAGTCTACTAATTCCAGAGCACACAAAAGAAAAAAAAATGATCCACTAATTAGTTTTTTTCTGATTGATGGACTCCAAATTGAGATTTCAGTCCTTTTCATCCCAGTATTTTATACTGAAGGTAGTGAAATATGAAAAAGTGTTGAAATTCTATGATTTAGGTAAAAAATATATATAATGGTTTTTATTGTGTTAAAAGTATATGGAATTTAAATTTACCATTTTAGTAATTTTAAGTATTGGTCTTTCACACTGGGGATTTTAACCCTGTCCATCACCGCTATCTGCTCTAGGACTTTTTCATCTTTCACTGAAACTCTGTATCCATTAGATGAATTCCCCATTCTCTTTGTAGCACTTATTTCCGTTCCTATGAATATTATAGAAATGACATCATTTTAAAATAAGATTATTTTTTCTCTCCTCTGAAAACTACCATTATAATTTCTGTCTCTACGAATATGCATACTCTTAGCCTTTTATACAAAGAGGCTCTTACAATTATTCTTCTATGACTGAGTTATTTCAGTTGGCATAATGTCTTCAAAATTCAGCTATGCTAAAATGTATCAGAATTTCTTTCCTTTTTAGACTGAATGGTATTTCTATATCATCTGTGTCATCTATGTCTATGTCATCTCCATCTCCATCTGTATCTATATGTGTCACTTTCTGTGTATCCATTCATCTGAAGATGAATACTTGGGTTGTTTCCTCCTTTTGAGTACTATGAATAACCCTGATATAAACATGGGTGCATGAATTTTTTGTTCTGTTTTTTTTCTTTCTGCTTTCAGGTCCTCTGGATATAGACTCAGAAGTAGTATTATTGAACTATGAAGGAATCCATGTTTAATTTTTTTAAGGATTCATTATACTGTTTCCAAAATTTACAGTTCTAAATGTTTAGTAAGAATTGGATATTATTAATGTTGACCTCATAGATGCTATGTGATTTTATTTATTTTGTTGGTCTTAACTCAACTCTCTGTGCCCCGTAATGCCTTTCTTACTTCCAAGGTAGCTAGCTAGTCAGGGCCCCTTTTCCCATGGTACCACAAAATGGAGCTTGGACCACATAGTGGAGTAATTATTTTCAAATCTGTCTTGTTATTAGAGTGTAAGCTTCCAAAAAGAACACATTTAAATCTTTTATATCAGTAGTATCTTGAATTTCAAAAACATATTTGCCAAATGAATAAATGTAGATAGTGTTGCTGAAGTGTACTCAACATTCACTCTGATAGTTCACGGTTTAATTTGTGGTTTCTTCTACAAATTGATTCTACCCTGACAGTTTTGAAGAAAAAAAATATTGCTTAGGTCGCAGTAATTTACTTTTGACAGGATGTAAATCACTTTCACCTTCTAGCACTCTGTTGGTTGACCTTACTGGTGTCCAACTGACTGGCTTAAGAAACACCAGGGTCTCGAGAAGGCACGTCTCCTGGTGGATTGGGTGGAGCATGGTGTAACTTTGGGTGCTACCTACGATCACTGGTCCCTCTTCTTTCATGCTGTTCCCTTACTCTGCTCCTGGCCACCATGAGCTGAGCAGCTTTTCTCAGTCATGCCCTTCCACTGTGTTCCTGCCTTGGAGCCTGCCCGCCAAGGATCTAACCCTCCAAACTGTGAGCCGAGGTAAACTTCTTGCTTGAATCTGTGGCCTTCCAGTATAGTGTCTCAATGATGAGAAAGCTGATAATATAAGCACGTATTTCAGAAATTTCTGTAAAAATTCTAGAAAGAGATAGTATCTGAACTCACCTTCAAACTAATTTGCCTCAACTTTTTAAAAATTATTTTACTTTTTTTGTTTTCCTTCTCACTGTGCTTTTAGACAAGGAATCTGTTGGGGCACTCTTCTATCCATAGAAGTGAGGCATAGTGCCTACTAAAGTGTAAATGCTCAAGAAATATTTAGAAGATTACTCATCAGACCTTTTGTTAGCAAAAATATCAGGAAAAATGATGAGAGAAAGAGTTTAAGGGAGAGGCACAGCTGTGGGCTAGGCGGGCCTTTTTCCGGTAATTGCTGTAACTCTTATTTAGTGAGTTTCATTTTATTTTATCTTAATTTTATTGAGAAACAAATAGCAATGAGACACTTTCAAAACAGGTTAGTAGGACAGTTACAATAATTAATACATTGCATATTGTTGTCTTCTATGAATAACAGTAGTTATTCATAGTACAAGATGCAGAAATGATATCTTGTCCAAACACTATTAGTACAAATCTTTCTTCTCATTGAATTAAAAGAAAGTAGCT
>NW_004524710.1:6811800-6813275 GCF_000260255.1 Octodon degus | reverse complement strand
GATTGTTGAGAATAAGATGAGTAAGTTTCAATTTTTTTTGTAAGTTTCATTTTGAACCTGAGATCCAACATGTGCAGCTAACCTGGCATCACAGAGAAGCATAAGCAAGAACTTCATTTGCTAAGCTTGTTAGACTGTAGGCACTCAAGTCTTCTGAATAATTTTCCCTGTGTAAGTGTATTATAGTTGGCACCCTGTTGCCACTTGTTTGGTGGCTGAATTACTAAAAAAAAAAATTAAAAAAAATTTTAAAAAAGGGACCAATCATGCTTATTGATACAAAACCTGTTCATGACTTCATTTTTGCTTTTTAAAAAACATTATATTTTGGTTCAGATTATTTTAGGCCAACCAGTACAAAATCAGTTTCTTAGATTTGATAAATGATACAACTAATGGAGCAAGTAGCAAAGAGGGTGAGTGACTTATCCTAGGCGTGATAGGCAGTGGAGGAGTAAATTCTGTAGGACTGAAATAAGATCTAGCACATAAGCCTTTCTTTTGTCTTTTATCATTTAATTTTTAAAATTAAAAATTGTATAAATTGTGCATCCTTAATATTTCTAGCAAAACAAAATGAAATGAAAATAGAATGAAAGTGAAAGTTTTTATTCTGGGACCTCACCATGTGTATATTTTTAGAAAAGTTTTCCTAAAATGTTTCTCTTTATATTATACTGCATCTAGGTTGGCTTTATTTTATTGTTTTCCAAAATTAGTTTTTAGAAAATCATTATCCAAATACTCAAAAGATGTTGCCTATAGTAGAAAAATAGTAGATGAAAAGCAAAATTTAGGCTGATTTGATTTGGTATAATATTGCACAATTTGAGTATATTCTCATTATTTGATATGTAGTACATAAGACATTTCACATAATTTAGTAGTTTGCAAAATATCTCTGCTTCTTTGGTAAATAGATACTGTTAAGGTTTATTTTGCTTTCTTTTCACCCATTTAGCTTCCTGGTCTAAATATATTCATTTTGAATAGCAGCTTTTGGTGGGTTTCTACATGTTGTAAAGTTCAGACACGTGAATAAGAATCGGAAGAGCAAGATGAGAGGGGCCTTTTCCGTCTGTCTCTCAGGTGCAGCCCTCATTGTTTCCTCAAGGGCCTCATTCTCAGGTACACACCTAGAGGCAAACTGGAAGAACACTGAACAAAGAGTATGTGTTTGATTTTTCAATAAACATGTGGTGAACACTTTCCTTAATGAGTATTTTTCAAATATTTTGTTTTTAATCACTGAGTGTTCTAAATTTCTAAATCTTTCTCACTTTCCCTTACATTTTTGTATCTATTTGCTGTGCTTACATTTTGAATGCACAAGCTTTTGAGAAGAAGATGCTTTGAAATAAAATGATTTTTTATTTGCATCTTTTTTGGGTGCTATGGCTTGTGGTGGGCAGTAAACACTCTGTCTAACCTTTACCAAACATTTACTTAGTATAGGAAACAATAATGCCCAGTAT
>NW_004524710.1:6808835-6811042 GCF_000260255.1 Octodon degus | reverse complement strand
CTTTTTGTGGCAGGTCTCACTATGCAATTGATGCTTGCCTTCAACTCATTTTGAAGCTCACGCTGGTCTTGGACTCACATGATCTTCCTGCCCTAGCCTTCTGAGTGTTGAGATTATAGATGTGCACCATCATGTCTGGCTAGATATGAATTTTTGATAGAAATGCTATTCAATCCATTGCACTCAGTACAATATTGAACATCTATGCTCTATCTTCAGACTGTATAATAGATGCAACTTTTATTTGAGGCTATTCTTTGCTGAACAATTCAATTCAATTCAATGAAACTTATTTAATGAGGGCAACTATCTTCCAGTGCTGGACAAGAAGAATCTCTACCCTCATAGAACTTTGGTGAGACAATAAACAAATCTGCAAATTTGGAATTCATGCTAGAGGAAACCTCTAGAAAGTAAAGTGTGCTTTGAGAGGTCATAATAGAAAGATAATCACAGAAATTTAAAATTAGAAGATTCAATAAAATGGCATTAATTAGCTTGAAAAAAAGCAATACAGGTACTGTAAGTAATCATTTCCTGACAAGAGGGAAAGAAAAAAACATTTTATTTGCTGCTGAAGAGCTTGGAATAGGGCATTAGTAAGATTTCTTGGAGGAAAGAGTTATCAGTCTCTGCCTGAATTCTAAGAGCAATGGAGGAAATCTTAGTGTGGAACGTTGTGATTCAGTCCCTTCAGCAAGAGGAAAATAAATTGTTGAACGTTTTAGTTTCTTTCAAAAAAATTAAAATACAGATCTTCTTTCTCTGGCTCCTCTTTTCCACCAGGAGCCCAATTATTTTCCAAACTGTAATCATTTAAAGAAAAAGTTAACCTAACAAAAATGAAACAATTTTAATGATCATCAGCAGGGGGCATCATGAAGCTTGTCTTTGTTGCAAAGTTTATAAGAACGTAAATAAAATATTGCAGACCTAACCAAAAACTCCACATTTCAGTATCACTCTTGATCAGCATCCTCCACTGGTATTTCTAGCCACTTACATGATTACAGTTAGATTACAACTGCTTTTTAGATTGAAATGGCATTAGAATTTGTCTTTTCTGGATCAACACCTTGCAATTATCTATTGATTTGCAAGTATGAAAAAATGGTTTTGCATGTTTAACATCTATACAACAGTGGATAATCCTTGGAAGAGGACAGATTACATAGCATTATTCCTGTGTGGAGCTGAGGCTATTGAGGCTCCAGAGAAATAATCTGCTTGAAGCAGTTGCCCTCCAATGTGAATGCATGGTCAAATCCCTTGGATGGTTTGTCAAAACCTAGAAGGCTGGGCCCCACTCCAGAGCTTCTGAGTCAGTAGGCTGGGAAGCCCATTGCTTTCCTGTTAAGTTCTCACTTGATGCTGATGTAGCAAGACTGGGGACCACACATGGGAGAACCATAGGCCTGAATTGTAGAGCAGTTGTGAAGTGGAGTCTTTCATGGAGGATGTTTAGCTCTCAACTCAGGACTCTTATCTCCCCACCTGGCCCCTCAGGAATCTATTTGTTGTGTAGTGACAGGCAAAGGCTGTCCCTGTGATGCTAGACACTATTAATTCATACATTTCTTTTTTTTATTTCAGTGATTAATTCTGGTCTGAGTTCCTCTATACTTTTCTGCTGTTATTTCTTTACTTCAGATGCTATTAATTCAGACATTTCAGCTGTGCTAGTAGTGTCCTCTGCACTTGTTTTGGGTGAGCTCGGGACCTAGATTACGTTTTGCTCCTTCTCTTTGTCATTTTTTATAGCACTGTCCACTGACCTTTGGTGTAGAACTTTGGTGCAGTTGTAACCTTAGCACCTACTAAAATTCAGGTACCGATATACCAAGTACTAGTTCATCCAGTTGTGCCTGGCTGGGGTCTGACTACTGTGCTCAGCTCCTTCCTTCTGCTGCCCTTGCAGGTGAGCCTGCTATGCCCCTCTGGCAAGATTTTCTGCTCCTGGATTAGCTGCTTGGTTTTGACCCTAGTCTCACTGCAGGGACTTCAGCTGGAGAGTTTTACCCCAGGCCTGTATGCCAGGCCTGGGCTGGGTCTGGAGAAGTTTGGGGGGGCAGGAGAGTGCAGAAGCTCTCCCCCACACTCACCGGGACTGGACTTTGGTGCCTCTAGAGGGCTCCCAAGAGCATGGTGGAAGTTCTCACTCACAGGGTGGGCTTAGGCTCACTCTGGAGGGGTTGGAGAGGTCCAGA
>NW_004524710.1:6805949-6807410 GCF_000260255.1 Octodon degus | reverse complement strand
TAGTGATTCTCCTGTTTACAGCCTCCCAAGTGCTGGGGTTACAGGGGTGCATCACCATGCCCAGTCTCAATTGCTGTCTCAGTGTGCCCCAGGGGCAGGGCCATCATGACAGGCCCAAGGATTAAACCTCTAGCCCCTGTGCCTGCTTGCAGGCACTTTAATCCACTGAGCTATTTGGCTGGCCCTGTTGTACTCCCTTAAAAAAAAAAGTAAAAAAAAAACCCACCTTGTTTATTCATTCATTGGTTGACGGGAAGTGGAGCTGTTTTCAAGATTTAGCTCTCACAAACTGTGCAGCTATAAACATGGGTGTGCACATATGGGTATGGTATGATACTTTCCATTCCTTCAGAAAGATGCCGAGCAGGAGAGTAGCTGAATCAAATAGAACCTCTGGTTTTGAGGAATCTTCACAGTGATGTCCACAGTGGTTGCACTAGTCTAGCTCAAAATAGCAGTAGAGAAGGTTTGCTTTTCCCTACAACTGCACCAGCACTTGTTATTGGTTAATTTCTTGATAACAGCCATTCTTTCTGTAGAGAGATCTAATCTCAGCATTAATTTAGTTTGCACATCTCAAAATTGGTACCTATGTTTTTCACTGTTCACTAAATGAAAATCAGAATGAAACAAATACATAAATATTAAAATAGAAACACTAAATCTGTTGAAAGAGAGAATAGGATGAACTCTTGAAAAACATAGGTGTAGGCAAAGACTTTTTTTTAAAAAATAATTTTATTGATAAACAAATAGCCATGAGACAGTTTCAAAGCCAATTAGTAGGACAGTTTCAATAATTAATACATTGCATATTGTAGTCTTCTTAATGGTTATTCATAGTACAAGATGCAGACATGATATCCTGTCCACAAACACTATTAGAACAAATCTTTCTATTCATTGAATTAAAAGAAAGTGGCTGTATATCTATTTATAGCTACTACCTAGCTATTTTGAATATACAGATACAAAATGGTCCATTTGTATCCCCTTTTTTTGTTTAGTTTTGTCAGAGAAGGGTATTCCCTTGTCATTTAAATATTGTAGGTATGTGAATTCAGCAAAGACTTTATGAACAAAATCCTACTTACATGGGAAATTCTATAAAGAAATTAATGGCTGGGATCTAATCTTATTTAAAAAGCTTTTGCACAGCAAATGTAATCACCAGCAGAGTGAAGAGACAATCACTCTTTTTTCACATAGTGGAAAAAATATTTCTAGCTGTTCCCCAGACCAAGGGCTAATATCAGGCTTTCACAGAGAGCAAAGTGGTCAAGCAATGGCCGTGACTCATCCACATGACTGACACGGACAAAGGATCTACAAATTGTGGTATAGGGTTTCAGGTCAAATCCTGAGGGGATTTGACTGACCTTGTCAGATACAAAAGTCACATTTCTTGTTATATAGGTCTTGCTTTATCTTGGTCTTAACATCCAGCAGAAAAGTATAAAA
>NW_004524710.1:6792671-6805784 GCF_000260255.1 Octodon degus | reverse complement strand
TACGAAATAGTTAGGCTAGCTGCATTATCTTAAGTCAGTAAATAGAAAGATTTGTACTAGTAGTGTTTGGACAGGATATCATGTCTGCATCTTGTACTATGAATAACCACTACAAAGATAATAATATGCAATGTATTAGTTATTGAAACTGTCCTATTAATCAGTTTTGAAACTGTCTCATCGCATTGTTTCTCAATAAAATTAATAAAAAATTTTTAAAAGATGAAAAAGAAAACCCACAATTTTAAAGACCCAGCCCAAAAATAAGCATCTGAAATGAATGTACTTCTCAGACAAAGAAGTACAAATGGCAAATATATGAAAAAATGTTCAACATCACTGGTAAAATTTGTAGCTTTCATAAACAGACTTTGTATGAAAGTTAAGAATCTTAAGCATTTGTATCTCCCTGAGGTTTGCAGGCACATTGTGTTTTTATAAGAAAAAAATACAGAGAGAAAAGCAATGGTGGTGTCATGAGAAAAACTGTACTTGGATTATTTATGGAAGATGATATTTGCAGCACCTATTCCATCTTATCAATGTCTCTCTTTCATTTTTTTCTTCAGGAAATTGTTCATGTTCTCATAAATCAAATTGAAGTATAGTGAAAACATTTTTACCCTTTTACAGTATGAGAAACATAGGAGGAAAAAAAGTAATGACTTTCCCAGAAATACAAATCATTTGAAGAATGAAGATATGACTTGATTGTTCTAAACCAAAATTAATTTTTCCTGATTTGACAGTTTACCAGTTTTGTGACCTTGGGCACATAAATCAACTATTCTATGTTTCATAATTTCTCTTCTTTAATTTATTGATATAGTGACATTTATATCATAGCATTGTGGAGAAAGTGGACACAACAGTTGGTAGTCAGCAGAAATGGAATGGGCAGTGAATAATTAAAATGAGATTGTCTATATAATTCCTATGTTCATGCCTTGGTGCACAATATATATTATGTTATTTTCCATTCAATTTAAGGATTGGTCTGAGCTACCTGACATTCAGTCCATCTCAGATTCAGAGATGTATTTGCAGACTTTTGAAAACCATGTAATCACCTGAATGATCCTACCTGGTAACTAACAGGGTGATCACTTATCTCTACCCATAGGTGAAGGAGGACAGCATGGTCTCAGAAGCATGTTGTTCCTGTTTTCTACCTATTGTACTCTTTGTCTGAAGAGTTCCACCTTATTTTCTTCTGCGGATCCATTGAAATTCTTCTGGCCTGCCTCAGTTATTACAATAAAACAGAACTAATGTATTATATCATGAGGAAGCCTGGCTTTTGAGAATTTTCACATTTTATTCTGTTTATTTGTGCCTTTTCCTTTTCTTCCTTCTTTTAGGTCAATTCATTTCTCATTGCCAAGACTGCATTGCTCTGAAAATAGCACCTCTCATCGTAGACTTCATTTTTCTTAGACTCTTTACTCAGCTTGTCATCTAGTACTTATCCTATGGTCCTTTCCTTGGGTCCTTTTAGTTTGCAATAGTTTTTCTATTCATAGCAATGCTCTTTCTTTCTTTCTTTCTTTCTTTCTTTCTTTCTTTCTTTCTTTCTTTCTTTCTTTCTTTGTTCTTTCTTTCATTCTTTCTTTTTAACTCTAGCATAAGCATACTTTGCAGTGATGTCTTTTTTTTAATTTTATTTATTTATTTATGTGTGTGTGTGTGTGTGTGTGTGTGTGTGTGTGTGTGTGGCCAACTCAGCCCCCCAGGGGGTGGGGCTGGCTGGCATGTGGTGCTGGGAGATTGAACCGTGGTCCCTGTGCTTTAGCTTATTCTAAGTAGGTGCTTTAGACCACTGAGCCATCTCATCAGCCCCCTGCAGTGATGTCTTTAATTCTGGCCTGATGTTTATCATCATACAGACTGATTTGCTAAAATTGTTGCCTAGTTTCTATCTAATTTGTAAAGCCTAAATATTTCATTAGTCTTTCCATTATGTTTTATTATTGCACCTTTTTTTGTGCTTAAAGTCATGTTGAGAATGCTATTTTATGTTTGAATGACACTCAATACTTGCAAATGGGCTCACTGTCATCAATAAATTTCCATTTATGAACTATTACATACAAATATATACATATACTTATATGTATTGCTAGGAAGACCTTAGTTTTGAAGTTGCACACTTGGAGAATTGCTATTAGGAATTTCATCATATCCATGTCTTTAGGTGGCTTAGAAAGTACAATTGTATGTAAGAAACTCTTTGAGATAGTAAAATTGTTTGTACTACATGAAAACATTTATCAAAACTTTAAATTGCTTTTCAGAAAAAAAACACACAACTGTTTTTCAGGATTATTAGAAAATTTGAATATGAGGAAATGTCCAGAAAGTCTTGGTCAAGAAAATCCTCAAATCTCTCTACAATCTAGTGATTTGGATTAAGGTATCCATTGTGCTCAAAGAGCTGTGACAAACCATAGTGTTTATCTCATCCCATTTGCTATTCTGCATCTCTTGAACAACAGCATTGGAGATCTACTTTGTTCTTATTCTATACTGGTAGTTTATTTTGTATCTCTATTGAAATTAAAGAAAGCTATACCCTATCCTCAAAGCTCATTAAATGCCTTTGTAACATTTGACCTTGATTTGAAGAGTCTATTTTTCTTTGGTTGTCAATGCTGCCTTCAGTGGCTTAGTTTATTAGGAGACATACATTTAAAATAACATTTAGTGACCTTTAAAAAAATGGGACACAAGCCAATGCTTTCCTAATGGAAAGCCCTTGTGGGCTCTGTGGTTTTATGTAAGTGATGTAAGCTTAGCTAATATAGAACTAGTGAGTTCCAAAACTTGCCTAAACGCTTTCCCTGTCACTGCTTTTATGAGAATGAGATCATGTTTTCTGGTTTCTTATTTTGGGGTGAGTAAAGAAAAGAGTGTTGAATTATAGGTTATTGCTTCTTTTACTACTCTAATTCTAAAATTTCATGAGATAGATTTTTTTAAATGAAAACGAGAGAGAATATTCATAAAATATTACTCTGGATGCAATGGTGAGTTTGTTGAAAATTTAGTTTAAAAACTGAGTTCCCAATTAAGTAGAGGAGTATAACTTTTTCTGTGCTTACCTAAATTAAATACTCTGGGTTCTGATTTTCAGTTTGTATATGTGATCTTATTGAAATTAGGCTAGTGCTGGATGCCTATAAAATTCAAATGTTACAAAATTACCTTTTCCACATGTTATTGTGGTCAGTGAACAATGTTTAGCTATCCCTAGTTAAATACTTGAAAACTTTAGTTTCCTAGCCATGTAGTTAATACTCTGATTTAGGAGAGAAAGGAATACCTTATTTATTTCCAAAATGGTGGCTCCACATCCCTTATTGAAAGTCAGGGTTTTCTCTTCATAAAATCAGAGACTATCAGAGCTTCTGTCTTTCTACCTTTTTACAAAAGTGGAGTTCAAATCAAGAGTAGGATCAGATTTTTCAGAAAGTAATGAGAAATACCTTAAAGAGA
This sequence comes from Octodon degus, assembly GCF_000260255.1. NCBI lineage: Eukaryota > Metazoa > Chordata > Mammalia > Rodentia > Octodontidae > Octodon > Octodon degus. The sequence continues at coordinate 6,802,289 of NW_004524710.1, read as the reverse complement.
CACTTCATGGACTGTGGATATAGCTCAGGAGTTGCACCCTTGCCTAGTGTGTATGAGACCTTGCACTGGATCCACAACACTGCAATCAGTAAAGCAGTCACTCATCAATCATTCAATCAGAGAAGCTTGAATAGAATACAGTAATGTGGCTCTCGTGCAGCTTGTTTAAGCATTGATGTTCATTTTGATGGTCATTCTTTCTTCCCCTGAAGTCTCCCTCAATTTCTAAATGAAGTCAGAAATTGTTGTCTCTTTACTGACATAGACCATATACATGGAACATTGTCTGGCATAGAGAATGCAGACAGTGAATACTTATAGAAGGGAAGGCTGGATGGATGGAAGAATGAATGGGTGGATATGGATGTTACATAACAAATATGGATATTTTGCTGTGTTTGAAAAAATTAATTTGTGGTGATTGGTAATACAAAAACTGTTCTAAAGCAGTGGTTCTCAACTAGGGAAGATTTTGTACCCTAGGGATATTAGGCAAGTCTACAGAAATATTTAGATGCCCAAACTGAGGGGAAATTGCTATTCAGGATATGCAGGCCACTGGTGATATAAATGATTGGTTGCATGTAAGACAGTGCCCATAAGAAAGTATTATCTGGCCCGAAATGTCCTTGTCGAGATTAAGAAACCACGGTTTAAGTGGTTCATTGTCTATTCCCTTTTGTTTTCTAGGCCTTAATCCTTGTAAAATATATACTTATCCACCAGATTTTTAGAGTGCAGAATAATCAACAATTATTAAAATTTTAGTGCCTCATGGGATGGTTAAGCTTAATTGTCAGCATTGGGAGCTGACATAGGGGATTAGAAAAGCATGCTTCCAGCACCTGCGTGGATCACGTGTGACTTTCGTGTCTAAGCCTGGTGCCTGTGCTTTCCCTCTCTGGCACCATTCCTCTGCTCTGCTCTGTGGCTGTCATGATGTTGCTAAACAGGTTTGTCTTCCATGCCAGTCCACCGTGCGGCTCCTGCCTGTGTGCTAGCTGCCAATGCACTGAGTCCTCTGGAACCTGGAGAAAACTTAACCTCCCTCCTTCAAGTTCTGGCATCAGGGGTTTTGCCCAGCAATGGGAAAACTAACTAATGTGCCTAACTCCATGGTCACAGACTACATCCTAGAGCATTACTAATAACATTTATGGCTCTAAAGTTTAGTTCTTCTGCTAGTAATAAATCCATATTAGCTCTATTTTGATTCTTGTTTGCAAGATATGTCTATTTTCATACCATTTAACCTTTCTATAGCTTTGTATTTTAAATACATGCCTTAAAAAGTATATAACTCATTATTTTTAAAAATCCGATAATCTTAGTCTTTATGTTACAGCACTTCAGTTCATATTAACTGAATGCAATTAATGATATATTTATGTGAAGTCAATATTTTAGTATGTTTTAAAATTTATTCTAATTGTTCTGTGTTCCTTTTGCTCTTTTCTTCCTTCTGAAATTATTGGAAATTTTTTGATTTCATTTTTAAGTCTTAGTAAAAAACTTTTGTACAATTTTGCTATTTTTAACTGACCACCCTAAGAATTAAAAACATTCTTCATTGTTTTGTGAAATTATTAATTTATATTTATACTCTTCCTAGACAAGAATTTAAATCTATTTAACCAATCCCATTCTGAAATATTTTAATTTTGTATTATAATTCTTTTTTACTTTAAAAATTCTTATTTTATACAGATGGCATTAATTTAGGGTCATTGTCACATTTACCAATTTTATTGTTACTCATTTTTCCTGTACCTTTGTTTTTCATGGGATGCTATATTTGCTTCTAGCTAAAAAACACATTTAGTCATTTCTTTGCATTGAGTCTACTCTTGGTTCATTGTTGCAGTTTTGATTTGATTTAAACTCTAAATGTATTTGAGAAGAATAATTTTTACTTGGTGTAGATTTCTAAACTAATAGTTTGTTACCACATTCAAAATTTCATTTTACTGTTACTCTTTCCCTTTCTTAAAGCTTTTCCTCATTGTCTATTATATTATGCATCTCAACCATGAATGTCTGTAGAGATAATTTTATTTTTCCTGCCTGGAATTTATATGGTTAGCAAAAATATAGAATCAATGTTTCTGTGTGTGTGTGTGTGTGTGTGTGTGTGTGTGTGTGTGTGTGTCTTTGTGTGTAGGTATTACAGATAGAACCCCGGGCCTCAGGCATGTTAAACATGTCTACTGCTCATTGCCATTCCCAGCCAAATATTGTCATTAATTTTTCGACATTGTTTCTTCTTTCTGTCTTTTTTTGAAACTCTAATTTCCTGAAATTTTTCCTTTGGTGATGGTACCAGGAATCAAGCTTAGTATCTTGTGCTTTCCAAGCACACACTTGTTCCACTGAGCTCTCTCCCTGGCCTTTCCTGCGTATTAAACCTTCTCACTCTGTCTTTTTAGCTCCATTCCTCTCCTCCCTGTTTCCATCCTTTTGTCCCTCTGAGCTGCACTTGGGATATGTCCTCCTGATACAGTTTACAATGTAGCAATTTACTTTTCAATTGTGTTTATATATTTTTAAATGCATATTTAAATACCATAGTTACGGTATTTATTTTAGTTTATTTAATGTAAAATTTCTGGCTGCTTCTTTTTCACATTAACTGTTACTTTTTGTATCCTGCAGTTATCTCCTGAAAATTTCAAACTTGGCAAATATTCTCTTCTCACAGTAACTTAGTGTCTGGAACATTGTTTGACAAATGATAGGCATGCAATACATATTTGTTCACTGGATGAATGAATAGTTGATAATAGCCATTGTCTGATATTGTCAGATTTTCCTTGTTTTTTTTTTTAATCTTATACTCACAAGCCTCCAACACTGAGACTGTCAGGAGTCTTCTCACACCTTGACATGATAACTTACTTCCATTTTTACCCTACTCCCAGCTCCTCCTGTTTGGTGCATGACGCTTTCCCACTCTACTTGTCCATCAGCAGACATTCTTCCTCAGTCTTCCAAGACCACTCTAAGGCAAATCTCTGTTTAGTTGCTATGTTATATTAATATCATACTTAATTTATTTTAAAATTTTATTTTATAATTAAAATGATGTAAGACCTTTAATATTCTCTCAGCTTTGTCTGCTAAGATATTAAAGAAAAAAAATTAAAAATTACAGTTTTAGGATTATCATTTTTATATGTTTTGATCTCAGTTTTATTGGCCATAGTTCATATACCTTATATTATAAACCACATGGGTTTCTTTGAAGATAACTAGAATATATCATAAAATGCAAACCAAACCAAGAATAAAAGCCCAGCTCCTAAGATAGTATCTCAAGGAACTTCTAAATCTCCCTATATTAAATTTCAGAATATTCCAGAATATTTTATTTATTGTTAGCAGTAAGGGTGGGAGGCAAGGAGATAAATTTTTCAATATTCCAAGGATTTTTTTAATATATTCCAAGGATTTTTATGAGATCAAGATTAAAGAAATTTGTAGAGCACTGTCTTCTACTTTATACATATTAACTTTCTCTGGCTTTTTCTCCAAGTGCCTGTATGCAAAAAAATCACTATAAATTGTCGAAGATTTATGTTGTTAAAATAAGTTCAGTAATTAGAAATATGAAGACTGAATGTTCTAGAGCAAAATGGGAGGGGTGGAATTACTTCTTTGTCAAGAAGACTGCTCATAAGTGGCAGGAAACTAGGCCCCGAAAATAAGTCTTTCTTTTTTAAGAACCAGAGAAGCTTTCCTTAAGGAAATTTTGGCAAGAAAGTTTTATAAACTAGAAGTCTGATGATTAAAGGCAGAATCATGAAAGAGAGTTAAAACTGTTGTAGAAGGGTTCACTCATACCAGCTTTCATTTCTAGCTCACAGATGGTTGTTGGAAGCAGTAATATTCCTAGAGTGAATGTATAAAGGTTACCATATAAAATCAATAATGACTTACGTTTTTGAAAATTATGTGATTAGTTTTGTGCTAAGAATTTTAGAAATGCCATCTTCTCTAATCCTCAATATAGCAGCATTCTTATTCCAAATTTACAGATGAGAAATCTTTGAGAACAGATTAAAGTACTTTGCCCAACATTCTATTAGCAGAGCTGAAATTTAACACTGGCTAGGCTGCTTCAAAGCCAAATACTCTTCACTAGTAGTAGTGATTTATTTAAATACCCACTTATCATATATTTGTATAAACCAATATTTAAATTTATAAAATGTCTGATTAAAATTATTGTTTCTCACTACATGTCAGGATTTTTTGTTTTGTTTTTATTCAGTTGAAGAGGCATGTGGCTGAGTTGAGTTAGCCAGGAACAGGAATAATTTATGAACTCTCCTTCCCCTGTTACATACTTCCTTAACTACTGCTATTAGTCCTAGTTTACTTAAAAAACAAATCAAGATTTATAGGAGTGTGTTTCTTAGGACTGTTTAAATCACAATCTTATGTCAAATGAGTTGAAATTAGCAGGTGACTATCAAAGGCCTTGGTCAATGGTCATTTTGTACCTATATGAATAATCTATAATCTCTTTACAAAATGTACATTTAACCTAACTCTTGAGAGAAAGAAAGAATACTTGTAGTAATGTAGTAGTTTTAGGTACTGTATTTTTTGGGTCTGTCATAAGGACAGGATAAAAAAGAAATGTCAAAAAGATTGCAAGTGTGGCTTCCTAGGAGGATACACAATAGAAAGGGCAGACCAGACTCCAGGAAATGACCCTACACAGAAGACTGGATCAGACATCGTTTGGACCAGACAAACCTACTCTGAATCCTGGTTCTGGCATTTGTATTTAACTTTATATGATTCCTGTAGGTAATAGCCCATTGTGAGGGGCCTATGAATTGGCCATAGAAGACTCATTTTTTCTCGGTACATTTATAGTTAGCCAACTCAGGGAAATTGGATGAGTTAAGAACTTGGTTGTGACTTCTTTTTTAGGCATCAAAGATAAAGAGCCACTAAGCTTTCTTCACAGAGGCATCATCAAATAGTAGAACACACATAAACTTTCATGGCTTTACAGATGATTTTCAGTTTGGCAACTTGCTATGTATGTGGCAATGAGAAAGTGTTCTAAAGCCATTTAACTTTAGCTTGCTTAACTAAAATAAGAGATAGAGTGTCTCAGTTACTCTTCTGTCATTGCTGGGACAAATACCAGACACCCAAAATGAAGGAAGGAAAGGTTTCTTTAGCTCACAGTTACTGGAGGGTTCAGTCCATATTCAGCTGGGTCCAAGACAGTGTGGCACATGTCAGAGAGCAACCTTTCATGGTGGTAGCAAAGAGCAAGAGGAGCCAAGGGAGGAGCAATGGCAACCATGGCTACAGAGAGGAAGTTTGTCTCTCTTAAATTGCTGGGGAAAGTATTTGCACCCATAATTCCAGCAGTATTAAAACTCATAATCCCAGTGAATCATGAGTTAATCTCAAGCTCTAGAAGTTCCCGTCCCATGACTGCATGAGGCTTTGGGGGGACCACTAGACACAAATCATAACATAGGAGCCAGGGAGATACCTCAGTGGAATAAGTGCTTGTCTGGTAAGCATAAGGTCCTGAGTTTGATCCCTGGTACCACCAGAAAAAAAAAAGAAAGAAAGAAAAATAAAAAGAGATAGTACTGTAAGTTATACTGGATGCTATGAAGATTGATTGAGCTGATAAATACAAATTACAAGAAACAAGCAAATATTTTATAAGCTATCTGAGTCTTAAATCCTATTTTTTCCTTGTGCCTATCAGAGCACAGGTATATTCCTCTACTAAATACACATGATTAGAATGGTGTGAGTCTCCCACCATGAAGACAGGGTCTGCAGCAGATTGTGCTAATAGGCATAATGAGTACTTCCTCTCCCACTTTTCCACCTTAGGTTGCCCTTGGAGATCTGACAACCTCTGGCAGTAATCTGGCCCAGACTGTAAGAGGATAAATGGGTCAAGAAAGTTGGAAAATAATAGACTAATAGAAACATATTCTGAATACTTGAAGAGTATTAATAGACATCTAATTAATATCACCAATGATTTTTTAAAACTTTTATGGCAGAAAACACAATTAGAGTTTAGTTCCTAGGTTAAAGATATACTTCGAAAAGTAGTTTCAATGACTACAATAGAAAGGAAACATGTAAGATGTTAAATACTAGTGGAAGAGGTCACTTTATGAAAATATTTTACAGTACACACGTTTTATTCAAGTATTCAGTATGTTTGAGTACAGGTTCCACTGATATTTTCCCTTGGGGAACAACAAATAGACTTAATCTAGCACTACCTGTTCTCATATAAAAAGAACAAAGGGGTTAATGTTTCCACAGAGCATGCTGAGAACTGTTAACAAAGCACTGTCTTTCTATAAAGGCTCTATCTTTGTTCATTTTCATTGATACAGAGTGGATACTAAATTCTGCTCTCTTTCTCCACCTACACCCTTATGATATTGCTGGACCTGTTTACTGAAAGTGTTTGCTGAACAGTTAACGATTTTTAGTTACTGCTTTGCCACCACCCCCCATACCCAAACTGTGAAACTTGTTTAGTGGAGGTTTGAGGAGTGCAGGAAGAAGGAAGCTGAAACTTCATGAATAGCATAGAAACAGCGAACTAGAGACTGCTCCCTGGGAAAAAAATCACCTTTAAGATAGAGAAGGACATGGGCTGGGCAACATCCAGGGGTAAGTGTTTCACACATAACTCTTCTGGGTGGTGGATCCCTCAAGTAAGGTCTGCTGATTTCCATGGTATAAATACACTCCCCCATTAGTGCCCTATTTAAGCCACTGGTATAATGTCACTGAAAGCTGAGTTGGCGATTGGCGGTTAAACTTGACTCCTCCAAGTCAGCACCAACCAGCATACCAGTGGTGGTAGCTTTGGAACCACTGATGGGGGTTGTGTGTCTAGCAGAGAAGTTTGGGAGGTAACTTATCTTTTTTTCTTTGTTATCAAAGATTCTTAAAACATTGGTTTTGCCACTTGCCAGCTATATGACTTTGGGTAAAGATCTTAAAATTCTCTAAATCTCACTTTTCTTATTGACTAGTTCGTTTGCCTGATGTACAGTTTTGAGATTCTTGTATGACAGGAATGGTTCTAGACATTTTAGATACAGAGTATTATGAAGAAAAAGGGCACTGTAATCCTGGTAGAGGTGTGTATTTTGAGTCTTTATCCTCAGTGCTATAGCTTTCTATGAAGGAATCAGAGGTAAATGAAAGATCCACTGCTACAAATAGGGCTTGTAAGAAAGGCTCTCTGAAAGACAGATGTGATCAAAGAGATTTGAAAGCCACACAAGAGCAAATTTGGCAAATGCTTTGGGGTAACTGAAGCTCCTTCACCACTGAGCTCATACTTGTAGTGGGAATGTCACATTCCCTACCTGACTAGAGAAAAACAAATGGAAAATTTTTGTTTTCCCAATATAATTGGACAAACTTTACTTCTCCTTCCCTGGTCTTCTTTTTGTTGCCTGGGCTTGATTGAGAATTAATAGCCAGTGTGAGGACAGAAGGTAACAAGCTTGAAGACAATGAAAATCCTGCCTATAAGTGTGGTGTGGCAGTGGGATCTCTAGCAGCCGCATCGCACGGCCACACGACTCCTCCACTGTTTCTTCTCAGACACTTGTTACATGACATAAATGACATGCTGTGTGTTGTCTATTTTATTTTCTTGGGACTAATGTAAAAAGCCAGTCCTAAAAGAAAAAAAAATTGTAAGAAGAGTAATGGGGTTAAGTACGTCAAGTCATGTGAACTACCTGTCGGAATTTGAGTAACCATGTTCTTTAAAAAGGTTACTTTAAAAGGATTCAAGTAATAAAGAACATTATATATTTTTGAGCCTCTGACCTGTTCATTATAAATAGAGTCATAAAGTCAGTCACAATGAGTGATTTCAGGATGAAATTAAACATGATCTAAAATATGTAGCTAAGAATTTTTTTATCTCACCCATAAACTAATTTTCACTTCCTTGGGAATTTTATCCTTCTTCCAACAAAGTGCACAAAACCAGTACAGGACTTGAAAAAAAAATTCTTTTTTTACCTCATGGGCCAGATATGTGGGAGAACTTTAAAACTTCTGAGAAAATCTTACAATAAGCATAGATGTTGATATAGCTTTCTTGAAAGCCTTGTGATATTTTTAGCCCTGGGAAAATGTTATGTACATTGCAAAGTTGTATTTAGTATTTTAACCCAGTATAGGAAGAGGGTATGTTTCCTTGCTCTCTTTCCCAAGTTTGTCTTTCAATATGTTAATCAAAATCAGGATGATAAAAGTTAATAATTCCTGGAAAAAACTTAAAAAAAAATTTCAGCATGTATTATTTGGAAAGTATAAATAAGTAAAAAAGAAAAATAAAATCATCTATACAATCTGACCAACATCAGGGAGCAGAATCTACACCATCAAAATATTAATTTATTTCTGTAGTATTTCAGTTTTTAAAGCATACATGTATCAGTTATATGTAACATATGTATAGGTATTTCTTCCAAAAATGGAATTCCAATAGATGTTCTTATGGTAATATTATTAGAATTATTTAAACATACTGGTGGATCATTCATATGTAAATGTTTTGTAATGTGCCTTTTAAACTTTTTATTGCAAATGTTTCCCTATTAGTTAAAGTATAATTCTATGTCACTCTTTCTAATAACTCTATAATATCGAAGTATTTATATAATTAAAGTTTAGTTTTTGACAGGATTTTTCATACTTCTTACAACAAAAGGATGATTTTTTTATGAATTCCATGTATACTATTAGTGATTCCCTTTGGATGGATTTCTAGATGCATAGATCAAAAATTATTCATATTTATTGGCTTTACAAATGTTGCCAATTTTTGCTTCACAAATCTTTTTTTAAATTTTTTAAAAGAGAGTCCAAATTAGAATTAAAACAGAAAAAATGACAAGTGATACAGAATTTCACTTAACAAAGTAATATGAATTTCACAGTATTTATTGTAATACATAGTGTTGTCCTCCAACCAGCTATTCAATATATTGCCAGATATATGCATATAAAATTGGAAGAAGAAAGAAAAAATGTATAAGAAATTAAGAAAAGAAAAAGCACAAACAATTGAAAAAAGGAGATGAAACAAATTAAAGCATTAACTGCTTTTTTCCGTAAACCAGCAGAGATGCACAGTACAGTTAAGGAAAGAGTTCCTGAGTTGAGGAGAAAGACAGGAGAGGAAGTGAGAGAGAGAGTTATCTATGTATGTAAGCAGGATGGTTTGAACAACTGTACTGCTTCACAAATCTGATAGGGATCAACATTTTCAAGTTTCTAACTGGTTCCTCCCCCAACACCCTTCCCTACTGTAAGTACTATTTTATCCTACCTTCCTGAAGAAACTTATTGTACTAATTATTCTATGTTATTGTTACATTATCTCTATTTCCTCTGGTAGAATTTCATTTATTTGCTCTGATAGTGTTAATGCTACATGATCAGGTGATTTTCTTTTTAAATATCAAATTAAAAAATTGGAGCAGTTGAGACTCTGAAATATTGGCAGCTGTTTTTGCAATTCACTACATAGCAGAGAACAGAATTTTGGTGCTCAGGTCAGTGAGTGTACAGAAA
>NW_004524710.1:6790159-6791086 GCF_000260255.1 Octodon degus | reverse complement strand
AAGAAGAAGAAGAAGAAGAAGAAGAAGAAGAAGAAGAAGAAGACCGCTGAACAGGAAGAAATCGAGGACGCAGCAGGAAAGGAGCATGAGGGCGAGGACCCCGCTCTGGACAGCGTCAGCTAAGCCATCGCCTGCCAGCGAGCCAAGATGGAACAACAAAACAAATGGAAAGTCAGTGCTGGGGGCCCTTCTTCAACCTCTGAGGATTCGTGGCGCCCAAGGATAAAGAAGGGTGCGTACTTCAGTGAGGAGGAAGAGCTTAGTGATTAGCGTGGTACACTGGAGATGTCAGGAAAACGAAAACTGTCTGCAGTGGAGTGTCTGCAGACAAAGACACTTGGGACCAGATGCTATTTTTTACAACAAATAGTGCACAGAAGAGGAAACAAAATTTTTTAAATGACTGTATTTTAAGTTGGCCACAGTGACAACTCCTGTACTGCTAGCACTCTGGGAGGCTGAGGCAGGAGGACTGGGAGTTCAAGTCCAGCCTGGGCAACTTAGGAATTGAACAAACCCTATCCCAACATAATTTAACAAGCTACACCAAGAATGTAGCTCAGTGGTGGGACCTTGGTTCAATCACCAGTACCAAAAAAAATTGCATTTCTACCTTGCCATGGCATAGTAGACTTAACATCCCTAACCCAAAAATCCAAAATCCTCTAACATCCTAAACTTGGAGCACCAATGGGATGGCTTGAGTGGAAAATACACCACGCAACCATGGCTCATGAACAGTATAAAGATCACTGTGTCCTACTGCCTTCGTGAACGTAAATGAATTTCCTGTTTAGACTGCAGTTCCATGCCTAGAATAGCACATGTGTATGCACATCCGAAGTACTTGAGGGCCCAACTTGTGTCATTGAGATGGGGTCTTCCTGTGCGGTTCAGGCTGCCCTCCACCCACTGCATAGTGGCCCC
>NW_004524710.1:6781853-6789700 GCF_000260255.1 Octodon degus | reverse complement strand
ACTAGATGAATTATAAGCAACAGAAATTGTTTATTAATTTATGGAGTCTGATATCAAGGTATTAGGAGATTTAGCAAGGCTTGCCCTGCTTCAGGATGGTGCCTTCTTTCCGATACTCTCCTGGCAGAAGGGTGAAGGAGCTTCCTAAGCCTTCTGTATAGGGCATTCATCAACTGTACTAAGGCTCTCAGATCTCATTGCCTCTGGTGGTTCCTCCTCTTATTACTGTCACACTGGAGACTGCATTTCAATGTACGGAGTTTGGAAAAAGGAAAACACAGACATTCATGTTATGATAGTAATGGGAAAAATGAAGAAAAAACAATGGCTGATTCAAACAACTCTTTTCTACTGAAAAGGAGCAATGGATAGTGAATTGTTACATTACTGTATTTTCCCAGAATGCCTTAAATTCCACATATTTTATCTCTCATTTCCTCTTCATATTTCAGTGAGATGGATATTACTGCTTCTACTTATTGACAGAAACAGGCTCAGCTACTTTAAATGACAAACAACAAAAGGTGATATGGAGGGGACAGGTTTGAACCTTGTCCCTGGCATTAAGCCCAAGGCTTTCTCTAATATTAAGTATAGATTAAATTATGTGAACATCAAAAAACCTGAGGTTTTATTTTGGGTTTTTTTTTTTTTTTTGGTTTTTATTTGTAACTTTTTTTTGGTTTTTTTTTTTTTTTTTGGTTTTTATTTGTAACTTAAAGACAAAGAAAAGCCTTCAGGAATCCTTTGAAATAGTGATATCTAGTCTGAATAAAGAGGGACAAAAATATATTGTGTAGAATTTAAAGCACTGTACATTTAGGAGGCTTTATTTAAAATCATACTGGGACTTGTGTGGATGGAAACAAAGTTAGAAGCTACAATCACACATTATTTTTTCTAGGCTTCCCATCATGAATCTGGCCACTCAAGTTTTAATTTCCTGTCAGAATAAGAAAAATGGAAGTCGAAAGATCCCCCAGTTAGTTTTCAAACCATAAACAGCTTTTACAAAAATCCTTGAATATCTTTCTTCTACTTTACTGCTCTGAATTATTGCCTAGTCTGAATAAATTTTAAGTAGAATTCTCTACTTTATGCTGCAGACTATCTCAGGGAAGATGTTGAAAATTTTTATTTCCTTGGTACTTGCTAAAGAAGATGTGTCTTCATCCCTGATTTTCTCTTTAACCATGTGTAGGGGATTTAATATATGCTGGAAAGAGTGTCTCAGATACTCTTCGCCTTCTCTCTCTTGTAGAGAGGCATTAGTTACATAATTGGCTTTCAAACTATGAAGACTATTGCTAAAGAGTAAGATGCTCAGTAATAAAATTTTAGCTAGATTAGGAGAGGGGAGAAGGGACTCCATGTTTTGCAAAGGAGAATCCACAAGAAAGCACAAATGAAGGTTATTTGGAGGAACACATTAGACAGACTCGTCTGTTTGCTGTGAGCAAAAGAATTTTATCACATGTTTAAATTCATGTGCATATTTCTTTAGTTTTTTGTTGCAATGTTAATGGAGTTTAAAATATGTGAGGAGGAGTAAAAAAAAAATCTCACAAAGATCTAAACAAGAGATAAGGTAAAAAACTAAGGGTGCTGGTTCTAAGTTCAAGGAGACCCTGGAATCCTCAGTTGCACTAACTGACCTTTAGGTCACGACACTTGTACTATTGATATATGGACCCGTGTTCCAAGTGCTTCCATTGCTTAGATCTTGTTTCCATTCTCTTGTAGATTTAATGCACACATAGCCCATTGTGTACTTTCTAGCCTCTGACATAACAGCTATTCTATTTCAAAATGCTATTCATTTCCAAAAATGAAGGAAAACTATTTCCATATTTCTTGGATCAAATTCCCAAACAAAAGTAAATACTTAGCCCAATCCTTTTGCGTCTAGGTTATTAAATCAGAGCTTGAGGCCAGGCTATCCCTGGCTTACTTTGAGTCAAGAGTCAAGGCCTAGTTCAGTCAGTTCCATTTTTAGGCCATGCAGTCATGTGGTGTAAAACCTCTAGGTGTTAAGGGTACTTAAGGGAGTGGTTGAACTTAGAAGGAAGGGAGAAGTATGGCTCAAGCACAATAAAAATGGTTTGGTGGTCCTAGTATGGGTCTAAGGGAATCCTTGACTAATTTGTAAGAATCTTTGAGAGCAACATCTAAGTCCTGAATGAAATATGATGGTACTGTAAGTCCCTTGGGTGGAGAGGTGACATTCTCATATTCTATTAAGGACAACTTTACATGTATTTTGGATGTACCTACTATTTATATACTTGTGTATTTCTTTCTTTTTTTTCTTTAATGTGTTTGGTAAAGGGTCTTGCTATGCAGCTTGGACTCAGTGATTCTCACCTGTGGTGAGGATTTTCAGCCTTACCAGTGCTGGAATTACAGGCATGTGCCACCACGCCCAGTCTCGTGGCCAGCTCACTGCACCCAGGGTAGGAATGGTGTGGCGTGTGGTGTTGGGGATTGAACACCCATTCCTGTGCTTGCCTAAGCAGGCACTTAGTGCACTGAGCTATCTTGTGTATTTCTTGTCTGGTTTAACAACATGCTTTTTATGAATCTTCTTTGATTTCTTATATATCATCAATAAGTAAGGTGAATGTTAAAAAAATTTATTACAGCCAAGGGTGTACTGTCATTAGCTTCCTTCAAAATACTCCTACTTGTTTTGAACACAACTATGTTACCATTACTTCTACTTTCTGTAGAGGTTTTTATTTTGAGACAGGGTCTTGCTATGTAGTTTGAACTGGCCATGAACTTATCATGTAGAACAGGCTATTCTCAGACTTTAAGGAATCCTCCAGTCTCAGTATCTTGAGTGCTGCCATTCTGGAAGTCTTCCTTCATGTTTTTAGTTGTGATGTTGTAGGCAGCTGAGTTGGATAAAAATATTACAGGCATTCAGAAAAGGCTAGGCCTTCAAAGCAGCAAGTGTGGAAGACAAGATACCTTGCAACTGTGGGAGGAACAGACACTCCACTGTGAGCCAGACCTCAAGACAAAAGATGAGACACATGCACCCGCAAACCTCCCTAGAGATAGACATCAGAGATTGATATTTTAAAAGGATATGAATCACCTTAAAAAAGGCAAGAAGAGTCACTAACCCAAACCCTACACGAAAAGCCCCTGTTCTATATTCCATTCATGCCTGCTTGCTCTGTTACTCCCTACCCCATTTGATCACAGTTTAATCAATTTTATTTGAGCAATTGTGTTTGTAATCTTATTGGTTGACCATAATGTTGTTCCAGCTCATGCCCACCTGGTACATTCCTATGTTTCCCACTTTGGACCCACCTCACCTTGTGGACATGTTCTATTAAAAATTCCCTAGAAAAGACAAGTTCCTAGGCACTCACTTGGGTCCACTTCTGTCCCTTTCTTGGACAGCAGCTTTCTTTCCCTCAATAAATATATTTTGACTTAATCCCCCATTGTTCCTAAAATTCATTATTTGGTTTTTAGAGAACACAAACTCATCCCAAGTATCTTTCAGGTTGGGAGTTTCTTTCCCCCATATCAATGTTGTGGTTGCCTCGATGTCCAGAATCAATTTAAAACCTTTACCATTCCTAGTCTTTTTTTACTTTGGGAAAGAGCCAGAAGTTGCATTGTTCTGAATTCAATTAATAAGGTGGCTGATGTCACACAATGACACTTTTTGACAAAAATGACCTGGTTAGATTTTGGCATCAGCAGAGGGACCATTGGCATGATACTACTTGACCATGTGGTTCAGAAACTTTCGAAACTGGTTTGCAGGAGAAGTTTGAAAAAGTTTGGAGATGCCAATTTCTCAAGCCATAGAATAGTGAAAGCAGCATTTGATGAGAGATTCTGGTTGAAATTCAGAAGATCAGAATGATAATATGAAGGAAGACGGAAAAGAAAGATCAGGCTCAGGAGGTTTCAGTATTGAAAAAGGACTCCATTGACACTTAGACTACAGGCTGTATTTGATATGCTTTGGAAGAAAATTTATGCACATTTTGTTCTTGTACTGAAACTTTTTGGGAGACTGAGATTAAGGGTGATGGACTACCTAATCTACAGGAAGAAATTTTAATGGATCCAGCATTCTCGCTGTAGCATGAATACAGCTTCCTCCTGTTAGTTGGGTTTATACTGAAAACCAGGAGCAACAGGGCCCTTTAAGTAGCTTTCAGTTGTGTCAAGAAGAAAGCACCAGCGAAGATGGAAGAGAACCAAGCTGCTTCTTTGAAAGATTAGCATTAAAGTGAAGCTAAGGACTTGACTACAAAATAAAGGAAACATGGCTTGATGGTATCACAGGAATTAGTAAGACTCCTCCCTTCACTGGTTCAAGAATGCAAAACAGTAGCTTTGAGAAGTGTTCCGGTGCCCCTTACTTGTGACAGGCAGTCTACAGAATTGTTCTCCTGAGCTCAGTTCACAGTGCTCAGCCATCCAGGTACTTAGAGACCTCAGCAGACAAAATTCAAGGGGGCCTGGCTATTGTTTGAGTTGGTATCATCTGCATGGTGCTGGTTTTATAGGCATGCAAAATGTAAGAGTTGTGGTGTCAGGGAAGCTTTTACACAGATTTCAGAAGAAGGCTTTTAGTGTGTCTCTGAAAGGGCAGTGCATGAGGCTGTGAATATAAAGTCAAAAGTGCAGTGCAGACTCCAGAGAACTAGAAAAGACAGGAATGTGGACTGCCTGAGGGAAGCCACCAGGAATGAGCAAAGCCAGCCCAAGGGAGAAGCCATGGGGGATAGAAACATCAAAAAACCTCTGGTGGTGGGGCCACCCAAGCCATTTGGAGTTTGCATTTTCCCACCACTTGCCCCAGGTGTTGAACATGAAAGTACAAGATTTAATGTTTATCCTGTTGGGTTTTGGTCTTGCTTTGGTCCCATTCTTTTCTATCCCTCTATATCTTGCTTTTGGAATAGCAGTGTTTATTTTTGACATTATAGGTTGGCAGTGTTTTCCTTTTTTGATTTTTACAAGGGACCATAGCTAAGAGTGTAAGTCTCAGAGAAGACTTTGGACTTGGACTTTTCAACAGTGCTGGAACTGTTATAGCTTTGGCAACTCTTAGAGATTGATTGAATGTAACTTTCATAAAGAGTTTTTAAGGGGCCAAGGGATGCATGTTGTGGTTTATCTCTAGATGTCCTCTTACAGCCTCATACAATTACATCTAGGATCTCTGGAAAATGACTGAATTGCAAGGGCACTATAGCTGACTTTCTTTAGGAGGTGGGGCTTAGTCAGAAGAGGCGGGTCTCTGTGGGTGTGACCGGAAGTTCA
Organism: Octodon degus; assembly: GCF_000260255.1. Taxonomy (NCBI): domain Eukaryota; kingdom Metazoa; phylum Chordata; class Mammalia; order Rodentia; family Octodontidae; genus Octodon; species Octodon degus. Next base: position 6,784,396 of record NW_004524710.1, on the reverse strand, counting down.
TATCTCCTTTCCCAGCCCTCCCTGATGCTCCCTGCTTTCTGTTCACTATGTTCGGAGCAGCTGTTCTTCATGAGGCCTCTCTGCCGTGCTACTGCTGCTGCTTTAGCACCAGCCCAACCTGGACTGAAACGTGAGCCCCAAATAACCTCTTCTCCTTTAAATCATGGGGAAAGTGACTCTGACTACATGTTTAAATCATTAATGATGAAAATTGTTCCTTGTCTACCTACTATGATGATACATTACTTGTTTATTTTAGGCAAAGTATGTACTTTATGTAGATTCTATCATTAACTGCACGAATCAGATGAGGAACCTATAATTATCATTACTATTTTACTTAAAAGCACCTGATAGTGTGCTTCAACTCTCATAGCTAGTTCTATGAACCTGGAACTTAAGAAAGGACAACTACAAAGTCCATCATCTTAAGTTCATACATTTTACATTATATACTAAGCTCTGCACTGGGAGTTGGAGATATAATGGTGCAGAAACCAGAGAGGCTCTGTTTGCTCTGAGTTTCAGTGTACTGGGGAAATAGATAAATCAGCCAAATAATTAACATTGTGTTATATGAACACAAACTAAAATTAATAAACTAAAAGAAAAAGACAAGTGTCTATGGAAAACAACAGAAGCTGATGATACAGGTTAGAGAAGGCTTCTTGGAAGAGGTGACACAAATCAAGATCTGAAGAATGAGTAATAATGATTGGGTGAAGGGGATAGATGACTTCCAGACAGAATGAACAATATGTGGAAAGACTCTGGGTGGGGGTGTGTGGATGGTCATACTGTAAATACTATAGTGTACTAGAGGCAGATGGTCAGGGAAAGGGGCCGCAGCAGAAGAAAGTAGGGTATGCTAAGAACTTGAATCTTTATTATGAAGAAAGTAGAAATCTCAAAAGATTTCAGATATGAGGTATGGTAGTTTGATTTGTATTTTGTAAAGGTCTTTACCTCTGCAGTATGATGGGTACACTCAGTGGAGATCAGAGGGCATTGGGGAGTAAAATCCTGGTAGATTTTTGGAAGCCATGAGTGATGGTAATTTGATTAAAGGTACCAGAAAGTGTGCAAAGACCCAAACAAATTCATTAGATGCTTAAGGGGTAAATTTGGAAGTGGTGATAGATTAGAATTTTCTATGGGCTGAGACAGAAAACTTTAGAAAAAGACCTACATCAGGAAGGCAGACCTTGAGTAAAATCTTCAACCAGGTGTTGATATGAATAAAATTCCTTCAGGTAAAGAAGACGAAAGGAAATGAAAATGTGAATAGAGAACTATTTCATTGTTGGATAAAGAATTGTGAATCAGGAAAGAAAAGGTTGTTGGACAGACTGTTGGCTGCCACAGAATTGTTAGCAACCCCCAAGGGCACACTGGAGGTTGGTGGTGATGAGTTGATAGTGAGCCCTGTCTTCCCTGAGGGGCAACTCAGCAAACACCACTGGTTTGGGCAGGTGCAGGGACAGGAAAAGTAGATGGCAAGGATGACTGGATGACCTAGGCTAGGTTTTGAGTACACTTGGAGTAGAAGGCAGAGGACCAGCAGATTCAGGTAAACAACATGACTTTACACACACACACACACACACACACACACACACACACACACACATATTTATATGGAAAAAGGCTCTTCCAATTTTAAGAATAACTCTAAGGGATACATTGTATTCATAAATATTTGTTCCCATTTGAAGCATTTATTTTGTTGGGTGTGCTGGTACATTTTGTAATCCCAGTCCTCCGGAGACTGAGGCACAAGGATTGTCTTGAACTCAAGGCCATCCCAGGTTACATAGTGAGTTCAAGGACAGTCTGTGTTACATGCCAAGACCCTGTCTCACAAAACCAAATAACAACAAAAACCAAAACATTTCTTTTGGATAAATTCCTAGAATAATTAGTCAGACTTAGGGATAGTTTTCAGACTTTTTAATAACCTTGCCAGTTTGTTTCTAAATAGATTTCCTAATCTTGTTTTGCAATGCAGCAGTGGATATTCTAATTTTTATTGTCTACTTTTTTGACAGGGAAAACTAGTGTATCCTTTAAATTTTGGTATACTGTTACTGTCTTTCAGATGTGGTATGTCTTGAGTAATTTTCCTTGGCTAAGATATATATCTCATGGACATATGAAGACCTGGCTGTTGCTTTTGCATGTTAATCAACCCTTGTCTGGGTTTCAGGTTTTGGAGTCATGAGCATTGCCCCTTGCAAACCACAAATATGTCTTATTCTATCATATTCTGAAGGTAGGGACAAGTTTGAGTCTAAAGGGAACCAACAAGAGGGAAATTCAAAGGCCCCACAATAGAGAATGCTGCAAAAGCCGACTTGTTTATATCTGTGTGATAGATAGATAGATAGATAGATAGATAGATAGATAGATAGATAGATAGATAGATAGATAGATAGATAACGTCAAAGAGAAAATACAGGGCTTGGAGATAGTTTGACAGTCTAAGCACCTGCCTGGCAAGTGCGAGTACCAGGGCTCTATTCCCAGTACTGCATGGCACTGGC
>NW_004524710.1:6776401-6781528 GCF_000260255.1 Octodon degus | reverse complement strand
CTTCAGTGGGACAGTCATGTAATCTGACACACTGTTGGGAGTGGAACAGACAGGATAGATGGAAAGCATAGGCCCCTTCAGGATAATAATTCTTAGGTAGCTTGGGGGTTGAAGTGGAACCAAAAGAAGTGCTAAGACCAGTTTTGTGAAGTAAGGAAATGAAGCCCCTCTGGGCCAGTTCTTTCTACACTGATGTTTAAGTCAAGAGAATTGAAACAGACATGGAGACACTGTGCCTTTGGCTTTCAGACTTTGGTGGTGAGGGCAAGGAAGGACTTAGGCTTGGGTCTTCTACTGCATATTCTTGGCCAAAGTAAGGAAAGGTGTGTGTGTGTGTGTGTGTGTGTGTGTGTGTGTGTGTGTGTACTTAAAACTTAAGAGTCCAGTCATCTTCTTTCCTCCCGGCGTGGCTCTTAGCCTCCTCTTTTCAGCTGCCTCTGAGAATCTTCTAATGGAAGAAATATCTGGTAGGTGCTGTACGACAATGACTACAGCTCACTTTCTACCTTTTTTGCTCTCTCTTACTCGTGCAGGTGTAAGGAGTGTTCCCAATACATCCTTTTTGACACTTTTATGTTCAAATGATGTCATCAGCTAAGTCATTTCACAGTTCTGTGTAGATATGTTTATAGTGTCTTTAATTTCCCATTAGCTGCAAATATTATTCCTATGCATTTTTAGAATTAATTAAATCTACTTTAAGGTATAATGGTTCTGGTACGTAAATGTTACCTTCCTTGAAACTCAGTTAGCCTCCTTAGACATCTCACTGGAGGGCAACACAGTGAACATTCAGATGGTCTGAAGAGGGCACAGTAACTTAGTGTAGCTTGCCAGTTCTACATTTAAGCTCATGTGGAGTCTCAGCCTCCTTTCTTTCTGTTTATATAAAAAATGCTTTTTCTAAACTCTCTCACTATTGCCCTCCCCCATAATTAGGTTAGTATGAAGCTCTGCAAGAACTTTCTGGGATTGCTTTTGTTCCTGAGGAATGAGGCTTTGTAGGCAGTGTTATCCATTTACCAAGTTTAGGAAAGAAAACCTTTGCGAGTCTTTAGTGCCCAGGGAGAACTGTGTCTGGAGTTTCTGAGATGTTCATTTAATTATCAATCATTTATTGAACTTTAGCCATGTAGATGGTACTGGATGTGAAGTGTGCATTACGTAGTCACTGAATGAGTTCTTAATACCACCAAACCTGAGGACAGACTTCTCAAGAATGTTCGTCCCTGCTATTTATAGGAAATGTGATTGTTGATTTATAGACAGGCCAAATGAGACAGGAAATACTTGGTAGAGGCTAGAGAAATTTGCAGTGTGTGTGTGTGTGTGTGTGTGTGTGTGTGTGTGTGTGTGATATTCTAATTGTAAGAGATGCTCCAGATTTGAAGAGATTAAAAGAGTATAGCATGAGTAATAACTGTGAGGTAAGATACTGACCTTTTATAAGATCTGTAAATATCTCAGTCCTGGTGGGACTTATCAGATCACATGTTGGAAGAGTAGGTGAGGAGAGCCAAGTATGACATGTGATGACTTTTGGATGTAGCCTCTGGACAAAAGGGGGCTGTGAAGTGTTTTAGCCAAGATTATATGATGAATATATTTTCATTTTAAATGACCACTTAGGAAGCACAAGTTCACACTGAGGCCAAGGTATTAATGCATTCATTCATTCATATAACAGATGGCTCTGTCTAGACTGGGTTTCAGAGTGGCTAAGATAGGGAGTAGGAGACTATGCAGAGATGGTGAGTGGACTTAGGGAGGAAAGAAAGGATGAATTTGACATATTTTAGGGAAGGTCAATTGATAGGACCTAGTGAAAGATCTGATGTAGGCAATGGTTGTTCTATAATTGTTTGTTGGCTCTAAAACAATCTCTTCCAGGGCCAGCCAAATAGTTCAGCGGACTAACGCTTGGGAGGCTAAAAGCAGGAAAATCACTACAAGTCTGATGTATGTAGTGAGACCCTGTAGACTGTGTACTAAATATAAATCAATCAATCAATCAATCAATCTCTTCCTCAAACCTGTCAGATTATAGACTGTCACAGTATGGTGGGTGCTGCATTGTGTTGGACTTTTCTTGGGGCTAGCTCTACAGTCCAGGTCCATAATTTCTCCCTGGATCTGCTGACCCTCAGGGCTTAGCTTCTCCCTCTGGCCTTCGACCTCATCAACCACAAGGTTGAGTGGTGGGCACTTCTGCTGACCCCAGCAAAAGGGAAAAGTGCAGATCTGGCTTGTAGTTGGTGGGTGGCTGTGGCTAAGGTGCAGAATCCATAGGTGTGGACTTGGTTGGAGGACAGTATGCAGACCTCACCAGCCTGGAAAATTCCTTGTTGGAGGCTATCCTGTACACTGCAGAGTATTCAGTTGCATCCTTAACCCTAACTAGATGCCAGCAGCATTCATCCTACCACGTATGGCAGTCAAAAATATCTGTAGAGCCTGAGTGGTGGCATAAAAAGTTGTTTCAATTTAGAATAAACTCATGGAGTTTTTTGCTTGAATAAATGTGCATTAAAATTCTGAAAAACTCTAGCAACATCTTGTTATCAAAGAAGACTAGGGTTAGCCAAATAGCTCAGTGGATTAAAGTACCTGCAAGCAGGTGCAGGGGCCGGGGGTTTGATCCCCAGCCTGCCATGCCAGTCCCGCCCCCAAGGCACACTGAGATGGCAATAGAAACTGGGCGTGGTGGTGCCCGCCTGTAATCCTAGCACTTGGGAGGCTGTAAACAGGCAGATCACTGTGGACTCCGATCTAGTAGTAAGACCCTGTAGATCCTGTAGACTGTTCCCTGAAATACAAAGAAAAAAAAAAAAAAAAAGACTGCAGCTGATTTTGCTACTGCAGTAACCATGAGAGTAAAGAATTTTGTTTTCTTTGCAAACTGATCTGACAGGAAACCAAGTAGTACATTTAAAAAAATAGGATGTTTGAGTGGTTACTGCAGGGGTATAAGACTAGACATTGAGACATTCTGTGACTTTAGATTGCTGAAACTTACCTGCTGAAAAACACATACTAGTGGATACTACTTTCATTAAGATAACTTCTTTCTGATCTATTATGTATGATGGTTTAACAATCTTCAGAAATTTTACCATGTTTGACGATGAAATAGGACAGGACCCAAAAAAAAGAGAAATAGGACTCTGACGACAACTTCCTATGCTTTGAACTATGGTCAAACTTGAAATGAGTTTTACATAATATTGATTTTTTTATATATTAAGATGTTCGCATTTGAGTTCTAAGGAACTGTGATGTATCATCCAATCATGGAATGATACTCATTAGAACAGAAAGTAAAAAATGATTATATAGGGCATTAATAAGCACAAGAAATGTCCCTTCTAATTTTATTTTATATTTATTTTTAACTTTTTAAAGAGAGTACAAATTAGAATTAAAACAAAAAATTACAATTGATACACAATTTCACTTAATAAAGTAATATGAACCCTCCAGAAGAGAAGCTTATTATTGCCCCACAACATATGCAGGTGGGTTTAACCTCACTATCTGTCTGAATATCAAACATCTTAAGCATAAGATGGAACATCTTTAAAAAAAATTTACTTGAGATACAGTCTGGCCATAATTGGTATGTCATGACAAGCAGTACATATTTAGAAGACCAGAATGACAGGCATTCCAAGCATGACCCCACTATTACACATTGCTATCTTTGGTGCCATTGCTCGGTTCACATGTATCAGCATATATAGTTAGTCAGGGTGAGAATCCCACCCAGTAACTGCTAGATTCAATAACTTGCTGATAGTTCTCAGGGTCATTGCCTTACCCATCTTGTGCATATAAATGTGTGGCTTTGCCCTGTCATGTTTCCTAGCTCTTCTCCTTGCCCTCTTTTTGTTGTTTAATCCTCAAGCTTTCACTTTCCTTTCAATTGTGTTATACCTAAGTTTGCAGACCAAAAATTAGAGAAAAAGAAGGACTGCAACAACAGCCAACATTTTCGCCCTAGCCTTTCAAGGTCAGTGAGGACTCAGGACATAGGAGAACATGTACTATAACATTCTGTAACTCAGTTGTGCCCCAAATTTTCGGATCAAGGAGATTATGGGACCACAGAGGAATCTGATTGATGATGTAGTGTGTGCTTAAAGAGAGTCACATGATGATAAAACATTCTCTCAGTCTTTCTCAGAGAGAAAATTGGTCAAGCAATGGCCATGACTCATCCATATGGCTGACACTGACAAAGCATCTACAATGTACAGTACAGGGTTTCAGGATAAGTTCTGAGGGGACTTTACTGACCATGTCAGATAAAAAAGTTACATTTTTTGTTATATAGGTCTTGTTTTATCTTGGTCTTAACCATCCAGCAGAAAAGTGTAGAAACAAGATATGAAAAGTGAAGCCATGTTAATATACTGAGCTGTGGAAGGCTCAAGTTATTAGATTCGAACATTGCTGGTCCTGTGGATAACCCACTATTATGTGGAGTACTGGACTATATATTACTATTTTGCTGAATTCATGTACCTACAATATTTGGATGGCAATGGAATACCCATCTCTGACAAAACTGAACAAAAAAGGTGATATAAATGAAGGACAATTTTGTAGCTGTATATACAAGTATATAAGGCTATACTTTCAGGGGTCATTACTATAGTATGCTACTAGACATATAGCTACTTTTCCTTAATTCAAGGAAGATTTGTACTAATAGTGTTTGGACAGAATATCTTATCTGCATCTTGTGATATGAATGACTACTGCAAAGACAACAATATGCAGTGTATTAATTGTTGTATCTCTCCTACCATCCTGTTTTGAAGCTCTCACATTGCAATTTTTTCTCAATAAAATTAATAAAAGATGTGTTATGTATATGTGCAGACTCCCCATGGTGAATGTAATTATTATATACTGTCACCACATACTGTGTACCAATAAAAAATAGAATTAAAAAAAGTAATATGAATTTTGTAGTTTTTATTGTAATGCAAAGTGTCTTCCAACCACTTATTCATATTACCAAATATATGAGTGTAGGGGCTGGGGAGATGGCTCAGTAGGATAAGCGCTTGACCGGCAAACGCAAGGATCTGAGTTCAATCCCCGGTTCCGCCAAAAAAAAAA
>NW_004524710.1:6768849-6776301 GCF_000260255.1 Octodon degus | reverse complement strand
ATGCGTGTAAAATTGGAAAAAGAAAGAAATGTTTAAGAAATTGAGAAAAAGTACAAACAATTGAAAAAAGATAAAACTAATTAGAGCATTAACTGCTTCTTTCATAGACAAGCAGAAATGCACAGTATAGTTGTCAAAACCGTTCTGCTTACATACATAGATAAATCTCTTTCCCCCACTCCTCCCTTTTCCCAGTATCTGTTGTACCTTTCAGATTCCATCTTTCTCTTTTAGGTTCTTACACTAAGGGGACAATATGATGTTTGCACACGTGGGTTTGATTTATTTCACTTAAAGTATATTCTCTAGTTATGTCCATTTATCAACAAGAGACTCAAATTTATCCTGTTTTATAGCTGACCAATACTCTATTGTGTAAAAATACCACATCATCTTTATCCACTCTTCAGTTGATGGGTCCCTGGGTTTTTTTTTTTTTTTTACAGGATTTAGCTATGACAACTTGATCTACCATTAAACATGGGAGCACATATATTGCTGTGGTATGAGGTTTTCAGTTCCTCTGGAAAAATACCTAGGAAGGGAATAGCTGGCTTGAAGGGAATCTCTAATCTTAGCTTTTGAAGGAATCTCTGCACTGATTTTCATAGTAGTTCTGCCAGTCTGCATTCCCACCAATAGTGCAGAATGGTTCCTTTTTCTCCACAGTGTCTCCACTGGCTGACTTCTTGTTGTTAGCCATTTTTTCTTGGTTGAGATGGAATCTCAGTGTTTTTTTAAATTTGCATTTCTCGAATGACTAATGATTTTCTAGATACATGGTCTAGAAAGAAGGCCTTAGTGGGAGAGACAATTGGCTATAATTGTTTCCCAGTTTGTATGTTTTCTTTTAATTCTGTTGGAGATTTTCTTTGAAGTACAGAAACTTTTCTAAATAAAATGAGATCCCAGTTGTTGATTCTTTGAAGTATCTCTCATGCAGTTTGTTTTTTGTTCATGAACTCTCTACCTACACTATGTATTTAAATTAGGTACATTTTCTTTGAGAAGATTTAGTGTTTCTGTTTTAATATTTAACCTTTGATCCATTTTGACTGTAGCTTTTTCATGGTTATAGGCATGGGTCTAGTTTTAGTTTTTGGCATGTGGAGAGCCAGTTTTTCTAGCACCATTTATTACGAGGCTATCTTTCTTCCAATTTGAACATCCTTTACCCCTTTTTCAAATATAATGTGGTAGACTGTGTTTGCAGTTGGGTCTGCATCATCTTATCTGTTCCATTGATCACAGTAGCTTTATAGTATAATTTCAGATCAGGGACTGTGATACCTCCTGCCTTTCCTTTGTTTCTCAGGATTACTTTTGATATTCTGGGTCTTCTTGTTCCAAATGATTTTGAGGAAAGTTTTCTCTACCTCTGTGAGGTATGGAAAAGGTATTTTAATTGGGATTGTATTGAATCTGTATAACAATTTTGGGATTACGGTCATTTTAACAATGTTGGTTCTTCCTATCCAGGAGCATGAAATATTTTTTCCATTTTGTCAAGTCCTCTTCAGTCTCTTTTTTTAGAGTACCATAATTTTCAGTGTATAAATCTTTCATGTCCTTTGTGAGATTGATTACTGTTTCATTTTTTCAGATGTTATTGTGAAAGATGTGGTTTCCCTTTTATGTGGACAGAAATGCTACTGAGTTTTCACTATTGATTTTGTTTCCTGATGATTGCTGAATTGGTTATTAAATTTACAAAACTCTTGGTGGGGTTTTTGGGGTCCTCTATGTAGAGTATCATATCATTTGTAAATAATAATTTCACTTCTTTTTCAATTTTAATTCCTTTTATTTCTCTCTTGTCTAATTGCTCTGGCTAATGTTTCCATAACTATATTGAAGAAGAAGTGGAGACAGTGACCATCATTGTCTTGTTCACAATTTTAAAGTGATGACCTTCACTTTTTGCCCATTTCGTATGTTTGCCCATTTCATAGATGGCTTTTATCAGGTTGAGATATAGACCATCTATTCCAATTCTCTATAGGGTTTTATTATGAATGAGTGTTGGACTTTGTCAAAAGCTTTTTCTGCCTCTATTGAGATGATCAAGTCATTGTGGTTTTTAGTTCTATTCATTTAGTGTTTTACGTTTATGGATTTGTGTATGTTGTACCTTCCCTGCATTCCTGGAGTGTGTCCCACTTGGTCATGATGTATAATCTTGATGATTTGTTGCATTTTGTTTGCTAGTATTTTTTGAGGTGTTTTGCATCTATATTCCTTAGAGATTGGCCTGTAGTTCCTTTTTTAGTTGAATCTTTCTCTGATTTTGGAATCAGAGCAATAATTGCTTCCAAGAATCAGTTTGGGAGAATTGCTTCCCTTTCAATTGCACTGAAGAGTTTGAGAAAAGTTGGCATTAAATCTTCTGTAAATTTCTTGTAAATTTCTGCTGTGAATCATTTGGAACCTCAGCTTTTCTTTGTTGGTATTTTTTTCATTAAATTTTCAATTTTATTTCTCATTATTGGGTTATTCAGAGTTTGTATATTCTCTTGTATCATGTATCCATTTCCTTTGTGTTTTCCATCCTGTGAAAGTAAACATTTTGGAAGTAGGTATTGATGATATGTATTTCTCTAGAGTGTGTAGTGACTTCACCCTTTTCAATCTTTATTGCGTAAATTTGGGTTTTTCTTTCCTTTTTTTGATCAGTTTGTCCAGGGGTTTATCAATTTTATTTATTCTTTCAAAGAACTGATTCATTTACTCTTTGTATTGTTTTCTTTATCTCCATGGCATTAATTTCTGCTCTTATCTTTATAATTTCCAGCTTTCTCAGGGCTTTGCGCTTGACTTGCCCTTCTTTTTCTAGGATCTTGAAGTGCAGCATAATGTCATTTATTTGGGCTTGTTCTATTTTCCTAATGTATGAATTTATCACTATAAATTTTCCTCTTAAGACAGCTTTGATTACATCCCACAGGTTCAGTAAGTTATATCAGCATTTTCATTTGATTGTAAATATTTTTTAATTTCTCCCTTAATTTCTTCAGTGACTCACTGTTTTTAAGAGGTTGTTATTTAATTTCCATTTTTTTGTAGTTTTTTTTGTCTATAATTTCCAGTTTTATTGCACTGTGATCAGATGATATGCATGAGATAATTTTAGTTGCTTTGCATTTACTTCAGAGTACTCTGTGTGCTAATATGTGGTCTATTTTGGAGAATGTCCCATGTGCAGCTGAGAAGAATGTGTAGACTGTTGCTCTTGGGTAAAACATTGTAAAGGTCTACAAAGTCAATTTCTTCACAAGTTTGGTTTAGTTCTGTTATTTGTTTGCTGATTTTTTTTGCCTAGTTGATCTATCTCTTTGTGACAGTGGTATGTTAAAGTCCCCATTACTATTGTATTATTGCTGATTTGATTTTTCATGTCTGTTAAATTTTGCCTTATGTAGGAGAGTGCTCCTGCATTAAGTGCATATATATTTATAATTGTTATCTCTTCCTCTTGCAGTTTTCCCTTAACAAATATGTAGTGATATTTTTATCTATTTGGATGATTTTTTGGTTTGAAGTTGATATTATCAGCAACCAGGATAGCTACCCCCTCTTTTTTTTTTCTGATTTCTTGTGGAATGGTGGATTGTTTTCCATCATTTTACTTTAGTATGTGAGTTTCCTTTTGAGTTAAATGTGTTTCTTGTATGCAGCATATTGTTGTATTTTGTTTCTTAATCCATTCTGCTAGTCTGTTTTCTTTTTATTGGTGAATTGAGACTATTTACATTGAGGTTATAACTGATGTGTGTTGGCTTATCTCTGTCATGTTATTTTCCTGTTATAGGTGCTGTACTTTTCCCCTCTTTAATTACTTGGTCTGTTTGGTGGTTCCTTTCTGTTGTTCTTGAAGCTGTGATCACTTCTGTCTCTTTCTAGAGTATCTATCAGTACTCTTTGTAGGGTTGGTTTGGTTGGCATAAACTTCTTTGCCATGGAAGGATCTTATTTCAAAATTGAATTTTATAGATAGTTTTGCAGGGTACATCAATCTGGGTTGGAAGTTATTTTCTTTCAGATCCTGAAGTACTACACTCCAAGCTCTTCTTGATTTACTGGTTTGTGTTGAGTATCTGTCATGATTCTGGCAGGCTTTCCATTGTAGGTGCTCTGTTTCTTCTCACTAGCAGCTTTTAATATTCTATTATTTTGCTGAATTTCTGAGATCTTGATCATTGTGTGTCTAAGTATAGATTTGTTGTGATTATGGCTTGTGGAGTTCTATATGCCTCACTTATTGATACATCAGATTCTTTCTTGTTTTTGAAAAAGTATCTGCTAGTACTTCTGCAAATAGTCTTTTTATGTCATTTGTACTGTCTCCCACTACTTCATTGACAACTATTATTCTTATATTTTTTTTTCTTTGCATCACCTTGTTGCTACTGAATTGTTATTTCACGGTACTTTGTTAGTTTTAAGAGATCTTTTATTTCACATTCATTAGCTGTAACACTATCTTTGAGATCTGAACATCTCTCTTCACTCTCATTCAAGCAGTTTTTCCAGATTTCAATGGAATTCTTAATTTTTTGGATATCTGTTTGAATCTGTTTCATGCATTCTAGTTCTTTCCTGTATTCATTCAATGTTTCCATCATTTTTCGTTCTCCTCCATTTTTCTGCCTATCTCTTCTTTAGCTGTGCTGAGCAATTCTTTCACAACTGTTATCATTTCCTTTCTTAAAATGTATTTGATACAGGATCTCACTACATAGCTCAGACTTGTAGCAATCCTCCTCTTTCCAGCCTCCCTAATTCTAGGATTGCAGGCATTTGTCACTACACCAAGACAAATCCTTACTTTTTTGACCTGAGAGATTATTTCTGATCTTATTTCTTCTCTAGCCTAATGGACTTTACTTTAGTTGCTGTCAACTCAGAGATTTCAAGTGTGTGATTTCCAAGTTCTTGTATGTCTTTGTCTCCTGATTTTGTTCTCGGTGGTCTAGAGGATTGAGATTGACTTTTGCTCTTGCATTTGGAATTTTTGAAGCTTCTAGTAATCACCCAGACAGAGTCCTGGAGGCTGCCCTATAGTCCGCCACAGTTCTTACATGCTTTCAGGGAATTTCCATGCCTGCGTGCACTGGGCCCACAGATCACAGCTCTCCTGCATCCCATAGGCCACTCAGAGTCCTCCTAAGTTCTTAAAATCTTGGACCAGCACTCAGTGCTTGCATGCTCAGGGCTAAGGAAGGTCAGATCTTACCAGAGTCCTGCAAGCTGCCCAGAGTCCACCAAAGTTCTTAAATGGCACCAGGAAAGCTCCCACCCCTTCTGATTTTAGCACGTTTACTAGACTTATGGATGATATTGGTTTCAACTCTCTAGGTTTTCTACTAGAGATGGCAATGTACAAGACTCTCTTCAGGTAATTAGAATGTCTTGTGAGGCCAGGACTCAGTATGTGCTCTGCATGTATTTAGCACTGTCATTTGTATTGTACAATCCCTTCTATACATTTTAAACTGAATGGCATGATCAGCTAGAAAGATATTCTAAATCTATTATTTTTAACTTGTTATGTGCTTGCTAGCTTTCACATCTTGGATTGAAACTCCAGAAATCTCTAATTAAAATACATTTTGTGAGATGTGGTGTGATAGAGCTGATCAACAAGAGTTGATTATGCAAATGTCCTTGCATCTCTGTGCTTAGTAAATTGAATGAACTTGTCCTAGCAATCAATGTATGCTCCCCATCAGGGCAGGCCCCTCCTTCTCTCATTTCTTTCCTTCCCTTTCTGTTCTGCCCTCCTCTTCTCCTCTCCTTTCCTCCCTTTTTTTCTTTTTCTTCCAGGATACTGCTTTACCACTGTACTACTGAAGATAGGTTTTATTTTATAACAGATATTAGGCTCAGAGAAATAGCCCTTTAAATTAGTTTAAATTTAAAAGCCAAATAGGTTCATGGAAACAAAGCATAATATTATTATAAAGAAATACCGTAGTTTTCTACTGAAGTGATAGGCTCTATGGGGGCTTAGATTTTCTTCATAGAAGGCTATCATGTGCTGTACATTCTCTTCTTATCTTCTCGTCTTCTCTTCCTTTATGCCCAGCTTCTTTATCCTTTCATTTTTATTTTATATAATTATAATGAAAGCCCTTAATATTCCTATTTCTCTTACTTTTCTCTTTGATAATAATCTTTGAAATTTGGGGTATGCTTTAGAGTATTTTTCATTGTGCTAGGGTTTTCTAATAAAAATAAAACAGAATGTTCACATCAGTTTATTTAGTAAACCTTATTCTGTTACCAATTTTGTTACCCAAATCAGTTTTGTGAGCTGTGTAGTGCTGAAGATGTGACTTTTAGAATCATGCACCTTTATTCCAGTATTATATCCTTATGTTTACCAAGACTAGAGTGTGTTCCACTCTTAAAATATTAATGAAGAATATTAAGTCTCAAGCGAAGTAATTTTATTCTAATTGTATTGAAGATATACTTTTAGAGGTTAAATCTGTCATTTTGTTGTACAAAGAAGTTATTATTTTGTTTTAAAAGTTTCAGGATCTGAAGCTGAGGGAATTCTACTGTGAAGAAAATCCACTCATCCTGATGCAGCCATTTGCAGCTAAACACCAGGAGAACATTTGGAGTCTAAAGGTAAAGTTTTAGCTCATTCTTCTAAGTATTTAATAGCTTAAGTTCTAGATGTTTCTCTGACAGCACAGTTGCCAGGCTAGCAAATGATTAATGTAACTCAAATTCTCTGGCAATATGGGTCTTATGTATAATTGTTTTTTCATTTGCGCATGGATTCCAACATAAGCTTGCCTGATTTTTAGAGTGACTAAATATAGAGAAATGTTAATATTTTATTAGATAAAAAGAAAAAGAGGTTTGAGTTTTACTTTATCCCTCAAAGTACTTGGTACTACTTAAGAAACACTTCGGTTGTTCTTAGTCTTTATTTCTTCTATCCTCCATTAATCTGTCTGTATCCCTAGTAAATGAATGAATATGATCCAGAACTTGTGTCTACTTTAGTAAGACAAGTTCATGAGATTAGAAGGAATAAGAAAGCATATTAGAAGATCATTTATAGAATAGAGAAATTAAAGATTACAGATCTTCCTGTATTTGAGTACGATTCTCCACCACAATTTTGAACTTTCCAGATCCATCCAAATCTAGAGAACATGTAAAATTGTTAGAATACTTTTGGGAATTTTATAGGGTTCAAATTTCCTGACTAGAGAAAACAAACAACCTGGTTCATTGGCTTAGTTTAAAAAAAAATTTCTTCCATTCATTGTATGAAGAATACATGTTTATTATTAAAACCTGGAAAATACAGACACATAATGAAGAAAATAAAAATTAAAATATACTAATTAAAATATAATGATTTAGGACCAGCCAAATAGCTCAGTGGATTAAAGCTCCTGCAAGCAGGCACAGGGGCCAGAGGTTCGATCC
>NW_004524710.1:6766573-6768629 GCF_000260255.1 Octodon degus | reverse complement strand
ATTAGAAAAACTAAGCCAATGGAAGTTATTGATGTAGAAACAGCCTCAGAGAGGTTAAATAACTTGTTCAGGATCACAGAGATAGTCTTGGGACCGTGACACCAACTTACACATTTGGGCTTCAACTGTGTGCAATATTGCCTCTAAAAGAGGATGAAGGAAGGCCAGGAAAATGGACATGTGATATTCCTGGGTTTGAGGATACTGTGGCTTTTAGAGGAGGCTGCATGAGTAGTTAAATCATTGTGACAGCAGTCTTTTGGGGAGCCCTGTGGTGCATGAATCCTGGCAACACTTACAGTGACAGACCAATATTTCTGTCCTGTAATGTTTTCAATAGTGGGGAATGAACTCAGGGTCTTCCCACTGAGCCATGTCCCCAGTACATTTTAAATTCTTTATTAGTACATTTGCAGTACATGATTATTAGATTTCTTGTAGGGAGTTGGTGAATGTGAGTTTTGATACCATAAGGCCTGGAAGCACAAGAGTTAATTTTTTGTGTGTATATAGCATTATTAAATTGTATATTTTCAAAAACTGCACTGAGTGTATCTCTAAGTGTCCTAAAATATATTATTGTTCATGTTGGTAATATCTTTTTTTTATAGATACTTTTCCAAGCAATAAATTTTCTTTGTATTTTAAACATATGCACAAAGTAACACATTGGCGCCAAGTAGAGAAACATAAATAATGACCGATGTAGGCACTGTCAAGAGATATACTGAGCGCAGTAAACATGTTTGGCTACAGGAATCACAAATGGAAAAAGTAATGTGCATGAACCTATTCATTGGTGCTATGTATCTCAGCAAACTCTTCTATCTCCTGTTTAGAAGAGAGATTTCTTGTTTGAGTTTTCCATAGCTTTGTAATGAGACCTAGCCCCTGAATTCAGCTAATCCTTTACCTCTAATAAAATGTTTTATTTAGGATCTCAAGTTATGCTCTGTGTAAGTAGTGAAAGAAAGAGTGACAATCAACAGCTCATTGAGCAGTTCTGGTGGCATTAGTGCTCTCAGATGCCTCTGTTCCATCGACCCTTGTCAGATACCCAGTTAGAGGAAAGTGCTCAGGTGATTAGGACTGGACAGTTAAGGGAAACATACTCATGGCTGGAGTATGAAAGCAGCTTTCCCATATTCTTGTTAGCTAGAAAGGATAGTGGAGTAGGAAACAAAGAAATAGCAATTTAGAGAATGTTGTTATTTAAATCTTGAAAAATGTTTTAATTGGCATGAATAAGTGAAAGATCTGTATGTATGTGTGCACTTCCCCAAAATTCTGATCAGAGTCTGATAGGACCTATTTTAATACTATTGGGAAACAATTTTTTTACTTTGGCTAGGAAATAAAATAATCTATCCCCATACACTATTACAATTTCAAGCAGTGTTTGTATAACATTTATACAGGACTTTTATGATACTGGCATCAACAGGGCACTTACGGAGTAAGGCAAATGTTTGTTTGCTTTGTTTGGTCAGTGACAGCTTAATTCTAGTATATACATATATTTAATGCTTCAAGATTATGGTCCTGGTAAAAGGCTGTTCCTTTTCCTCAATACCCTTTTTATTATTTAGTATTATATTATTACACAAAGTCAAATTTCTAAACATCAATGTGGCTAGATCTAACACAAGTTAAATTTATTGCTCTTCAACAAGGTGGAGTTTAGGTACTAAAGACAGCGAATAATTTCAACTATCCATTCTCGAACAGTCTGCGCATGCAGATAGAGTACTTGAAGACCTTGTTGAGATTTTATTTCAGTGGTGGGGTGCATTTGGGAATCTGCATTCTTGATAAGCTTCCTGGGCAACCCAGATTTTGCTTGTTTGTGAGCCAGTTTAAATATATAGAATTTAGGCCTTAGTGGACATGACAGATTTAATTTTGCAGTCCAATTTGAATGTTTGTATATTTTTCATGTATTGTAATGAAATTTACCAATTTGAACCCAAACCATAACTAATTTTATAAAACAAGTAATGCAAATTTATTATGATTTGAATTCTTATAGCCAAGAAACATAAATGTTAGAGTGGAA
>NW_004524710.1:6759580-6766388 GCF_000260255.1 Octodon degus | reverse complement strand
TGAATAATAACAGAGTAAGGAAGAAGATAAAAATTTGTATGAATAAAATTAAAAATCAATATAATGTAAGAATATGAAAATAGTTTTAGGAACAATATTCTTTTTTAATATAGGAAATAACATCAAGATTTGTCCTGAATCAGCTAGCTGAGGAGAATCCTTTTCTAATGAATGCCATAGAACACTATCCAGAGGTCAGGAGCATAATCTCTGGGGGAAAAAACTGTGCAATATGTGGAAAATTCTTTTTAACCGTATGGCTGGAATGTGTTCAGTTTGTTCCTCCATCAAAGGTAAATGGAGCTGCTTTGTGTGAACATGATTGAAGTCACCCCTATTTACTATGTAGATCATACATAAAAATGGGCTTTTGAGGTACTGTGATGTTAACTTTGGATAGGCAAATGTGGCTGAGTGTCTTTAGTGCTCATCACCTATTGCATTTATGTTTGAACTCTTTCATTTATCAAAACACATGCATTCAATAAAAATTCCATGCATATTGGAAAAATTAAATTCACAAATCTTTGTTGTATACGTGTCTTACTGATAGAGCCAGAGCTGTGTGCCCTGAGGGAGAAGAGTACTCAGTGGCTTATTCCTATTCCTATCTTTGAGCTGAGACAAGTGAATGTGCTAGAGAGTTTATATTCTGATGATATGCCACACAGCAAATGTGGGTGCTGTGGGACGTGTCCTACAGCACCATGTCCCCTCCCACTTGTACACCCCTGGGTGGTCTGCAAGTCTTGGAGAGCACATTTTAGGCCAGTGTTGAGCACACTTCTTTTTCTATAAATGGCCAGATAATAAATATTTCAGGCCATGTGGTCTCTGTCACAGCTATAGAACACTGCTTTGTGGAATGAACGCATCTGTAGGCAATATGGAAGAGTATGACTGTGTTGCAATGAAACTTTACTTATAAACTGTAAAGCTTAAGTTTACCATTATGTTCTAATGTCATGAAGCATTTTTCTTTTTAAAATAACCATTTAAAAATGTGACAGCCATTCTTAACACACATGTCATATGAAAACAAAACATAGGCCTGATCGAGTTGAGGTCTGCAGTTACCCTGACCTGTTCTAGACCACTCAATGCTGGCTTTTGATAGAATCTTTTTCTTTCCACTTTTGGTGAGTTCTTGGCCTCTCTGGGAGTACTATATGCAGTAGTAGGTGATAATGGCAAATAAATTAATAAGAACAGACCCAGTTACTGTCATTTTGAAGATTATCATTTGGTGAGGGCTGGGAAAATAGCTCAGCAGCACAGTGCCTGCCTGGCAAGCACAAGGTTTTGAGTTTGATTCCCAGTACAAAGAAAAAAAAAAAGATGCTGCATTTCTGGTGAAAGAGGGAAACACTAAATAAATGAATGTTCATTTAATAATAAATTATGATAAATATTATGACATTAAAGAACAGTGTATTTCTTTGGGAGGTTAATGTAACCACACCACAAATTGGATGGCTAAAACAATAGAAACTTGTGGTCCAATTGTTCTGCAGTTTGGAAGTCTGACATCAAGTTATTGGTAGAGTTGGTGGCTTCTAAGGACTGTGAGGATAAGCCACTCCAGGATACTCCATTTGTAAATGGCTACATTCTCCCTGTGTCTCTTCATATCTTCTTACTTTTATGTGCATCTGTGTCCAAATTTCCCTTCCGTATAAGGGACTGATGAGTCACATTAAGTTAGGGTCCATACTATTGGTCTCATTTTATCTTGATCACCAATCTCCAAATTGTATCTAAACCTTGTAGTTGTAATGATTGAGGGTGTCACTGGGCTCGAGTAGTATTTGTGCCAATAAAGGAACTGAATTGAATCTGCTTGCACCTATTTCAATGGGTCCTATTACTAGCCACTCACCAGGTTTACCTAAGAAGCTTTTTAAAATTATAGCTCTCCCACCCCATACCTATTAAATCAGAATGTGACTTAGTCAGTTCCCAAGCATCCATCTTTCTTGAAGTTTCCTAGTTGACTTTAATGTATAATCAGGGCTGAAAAATCTCTGCACTTTCCTTTGAGGGCTGTCCAAGCACCAGAGGGCCATAAACTTTATCTTCCTAGCTTTATAGAGCAGGGCCTACTTGGTGACTTACACATAAACAGAGAGTGAAAGTAGTTAGTTGACTATATGAATTAATAAATGATCTTTGGTTACAAGGATAGGCTTTAAATAATAGTAAAACCAAAGGAAGTGGCTGGGGGAGGGGTAAACTCACTGTGTAGTACAGATAGATGACAGATTCTTACTTTCCCATGGCTTCCACCTATGAACCTGAGTGAACCCTCAACAAGGTTGCTTCAGAGCACATTGGAGAGTTTTCTTTCTATCAGTTTGCTTCTTGGAGTTCATATGCATAAAGCTCTCAAGTATCCTGCTGGAAACAGAACTAAGGCTCCCACACTCAAGGCATTGGGTCCCTGAATGGCTGTGGAGCCACAGTGAGGCCTCTTGTGGCCATTGCTTCCCCAAGAGGACCTTCTGTGATGCTCACAATGAGTTGTCACTCATGTTCTGAACATTATTAGATTGATTTGTTGATAGTTAGAGGCTTGCATTTCCAGTTGCCGGGTGAAATCATCACTATTTCTGTTTCCGAGGTATATTATCTTTTTGGAAACTATTAACTGTTGGGATTTCTTTCATGAAATTCTCAGAGTATTTTTCATGAAGTTCATTGAGGACAAGATCTCCCTACCCAAAATTTTTATTTTGAAAAAGGAAAGCAACAAAAACTTTCATGAATAGTGTAGGTAACATTTTTGTATCCTTTACTCAGACTCACCTATTTACTACTATTTGGGTGCATTGGCTTTATTGCTTATATTTTGCCTTTAAAATCCATTGTGCTAAAAACAAATTTGACAATGACAAAAACCAAGAAAATGGATTATGAAGAGAGGTTATATCACTTTCCAGGATAAATTTTTTTAAAAATACATTCTACAAAAAGCATAGGTAAGTACGTATCTATCCATTATATGAACTAGAAAGCTTTCATCAGGATGCGTCATTGATTACTCAGTATTTATGGTCAAAAAAATAAGTAGGTTATTTGAGAGAGGCTAACCAATTATTAGGCTCTAGAGGTTTGCAATACTGTCTCTTATTACTAAGGAAGAGAGCACACATTTTATAAGGATCCTTTCAAATAGGTCATTTGTAATCCTGTAGTAAAAATATTAAGGAACTGTTATTAGAATTCATACCTGATGTCAGGTATTTACCTGGCAGTGTCGTCCTAATCTTCAGAAGAATTAATGAGTAAAAGATTGCAGCTATGATTGTGGTGTAGAGTTCGCAAAATCTTTCTTACAATGTCCTTTGCTTGAGTTTTTGTAACCAGCAAATATTTTCAAATGTTACACAAGATAACCCACTTCTTTTAGAATGAGTTTTCACTCATCACAAAGGAGGGGTGCTAAAATAATTAAGAATATGGATCTCATTCCTAATATAGTGTAAGTTGTTAAAACTCATATCATAACCCTTGTTAATTTCTTGTCACCTTGTTGTAAAATTCTGTATCATTTTTACTGTTTTTTCTCTTTAAAATAAAAAATAAGTGAAATAAAAAGCTTAATACCATCACTATAATCCAATTTGGCCTTGTATTTGCAAAATACTTTATTGAGGAATTGGGATTCTAATATGAAAATATTTTTTTCTCTTGATTTAGTCACAAAAACATTACATTGTAGTAGACATATCCATTTCTCCTTAGGAAGAACACATTTTAAAAAGAGAACCCTTTAGTCAGAGAAAGCATCTCCCATCCAGTTATGAGTTCAGTCAATCTTATCATAAAACTTCTCTGTGAATAAGGAACAGTCAATTATTTAATATTTTGAAGATTTGATGCTTTTGTTATGGAAATATCTTTGTTACACTTCAGTTCATGTTTATACTAGAAAGTTCTGAAGTCTTCATGGCACTTAGCAAAGATTTTTTTTAAATAATTTTATTGAGAAACAAATAGCAATGAGACAGTTTCAAAACCAGTTACCAACACAGTTTCAACAATTAATACATTATACAAAATAGGATAGATATACAGCTACTTTCGCTTAATTCAATGAATAGAAAGAACTGTACTAAAAGTATTTGGACAGGGTATCATGTCTGTATCTTGTACTATGAATAACCATTAAGAAGATAACAATATGAATTGTATTAATTATTGAAACTGTCCTATTAATCGGTTTTGAAACTGTCTCATTGATATCTCAATAAAATTAATTAAAAAATAAAGTAAAGGGAGGAACAAAAGGAAAAAAATGCATCAAGCTTATTTGGCAGATACCATAATATTTTATGCATTGCTGTCTTGCCAATGGAAATAAAATATATTGTATTTAAAAAAATAATACATTGCATATTGTTGTCTTCTTAGTGGTTATTCATAGTACAAGATGCAGACATGATAGTCTGTCTACAAATACTATTAGTACAACTCTTTCTATTTATTAAATTAAGAGAAAGTAGCTGTGTATCTATCTTAACTATTTTGAATATACATGTACAAAATGGTCCTTCATTTTATCCCTTTTTTCTTTAGTTTTGTCAGAGATGGGTATTCCATTGTCATTTAAATATTGGGGGTGCATGAATTCAGCAAAATATTCCAATATAGTCCAGTAGTCCATAACAGTAGTGGGTTATCCATAGGACTGGCAATATCAGAAGCTGTTGACTTGAGCCTTTTACAGCTCAGCATATTAATATGGCTTTACTTTTTATACCTTGTTTTTATACTCTTCTTTTGCATGGTTAAGACTAAGATAAAGCAAGACCTGTATAACAAGAAATGTGACTTTTGTATCTCACAAATTCAGTCAAGTCCCCTCAGGATTTACCCTGAAGCCTGTACAGCAGCTTGTAGATCCTTTGTCAGTGTCAGCCATGTGGATGAGTCATGGCCATTGCTTGGCCAATGTGCTCTCTGTGAAAGCCTGAGAGAATGTTTTCTGTCCATGTGACTCTTCTTAGGCACACTCTACATCATCAGTCACTCTCCTCTTTGGCCCCATAATCTCCTTGATCAGAAAATTTGGGACACATCTGAGTTACATGATGTTCCAGTACAGGTTCTTCTATGTCCTGAGTCCTCACTGACCTTGAAAGACTAGGGCCAAAATGTTGGCTGACCTTGCAGCCCTTCCTTTTCTCTAATTTTTGTGTGCAAACTTAGGTTGTTAACCCTCTAGAAGAGAAGCTTATTATTATTACCTTACAACATAGGCAGTTGAGCTTACTAAAGTTTGAATTTATGTGTTTACTTGCTGTTTTATATCTTACTCTACTGCTGAACCTAAGCTCAAATAATTAAAGAACCATTTTTGTTCATCATTATATAGATAGCTTAGTACAGTGCCTGGTACATGTTTTAACTCCATGACTGATGTGTCAGAAGTTCTGGATTTTAATACCGGTTCCTTTTCTCCTTTTTATTAGATGACAAATGTATTACATTAAGTGTATCATAGAGAAAAATCTGTCAGAGATGCTGCCAACAAGGGATAATATTAAGGTTTTAAAAAATCCTCTACTCAGAACTAAGCATACAGTAAAAGAAAACGCTGACATAAGTGCTTAGTAATTTAAAAGTCAAAATAAACTGGACACTAAAAAAATCAAATGAAAAATGAGATCATCAGTAGGAAAGTGAGGACAGAAATGTTTCTCAGGATGAAAATGTATAATCTTGATCACATATGTAACTTATCTGTCAGTTGTTCTCAGTATCATCTGGAACAGATTGATGTAGTCAAGAGACATTTAATGATGTCAGATTACTTGGCAAAAATTGGCACAACACTCTGATTTCCCCTGGCCATGTTTTGAACACCTTGGACAAGTTGTCAAGATCATTTTTTCTCTGACAGATTCCTTCTCAAAATCATCTGATGAGCTACACAAGCTTCCAGTCTCGCATGCAGAAATTGCAATCTGATAAAAATAACCACCACCAACACTTACTTGGTTGTAATTGTATGTCTGATTCTGCACTAAACATGTCACCTAGAAGACGACAGCTGATCTTCACAACAGCTGCAGGACACTGCTGAGAAATGCTAAGCACAGAGGAGTCAAGTAATTTTGCAGAGTTCTCCACCATTGCCAAATGGAGACTCTGGGGAGATCACTTGCATGTAACTCGTCATTCTTAATCATATCTGCTGGATCATCTTTTTTACATTTTTCAATCCAGTTATTATTCAATTCCTTCAATTGGATTTCAGATATTCATGTTGAACAGCCCTCTTCTGTTCATCCAGTCAACCTTATGGACAATGCTTAGCATAGTAGATGCTTAATACTAGAAGCACATAGCTGATGCTTAAGAAGAGTTACTTCTTTTTAAAATTAAGTCCTTCGGACAGAGAAGGACAGTTATATTCTTGCAAAAACTACATGTAGAAGTACTTAGGGCGGTGCAGGAAGAAGGTGTGGAAAAGTCGAATGGGCTGCTTTTTAATCTCTCCTTGCGGCCTACAGTAGTGACTGTGTTTGCTATTTACAGAACACATAATGCAAATTATATGTATTCTCAGAGGGGTTACTTGAACACTTTGAAGAATATGGAGGCATTATGATAAGGAACCAGGGGGCAGTCATTTCAAGCTAAACACCTGCCTGTGCAAAGCCTCTGTGGTGCTAAAAGATTGCACAGTGTGCACTGGCTCAAGGTGAAGGGTGGGAGACCAGGCTGGAGGGAAGCAAGTGCGAGACGGCACACTCTCGTGTTTAGAGTACAAACGTCATCTGGAAAGCTACTGTACTAGTTT
>NW_004524710.1:6728634-6759180 GCF_000260255.1 Octodon degus | reverse complement strand
AAGGAGAGGTTGGACCTGGTGCTGTGCGTTTAAGGACTGCTAATGTAAGTCTAGCCCCTGAAGTCTTGGCAGTATAGATTGCCTAAGGAGACTCATCTGGTGGGGAGAGAAGCCCAGAAAACTTTTGAGAACTTCAGCATTGACTGAGTGGGCAAAGTAGGAGTTAGAAACAGAGAATGAGAAAGAATTAGCAGGGTCAAAGGGGACAATGCCAGTGGGGGGGGGCATACATTTTCTAGCTTTAAACACAAACATGAAACAAACAGAATTGCAATTTCTTTTGATAATCTTTCTAGATACCCATTCTACAGGCTGACTTATTCTAGTTCATTGCAGGCTTATGTGATTATTTTAAGATGTTTTCAGTTCACATTTAATCTCAATTACTGAGGGTTTTCTTCCTCTTCTTTCCTCTTTGTAGTGCCCAACTTTTGGAGCTCTTATGTAGTGTTATGCCATGGAATATGGGAGCGGAATGTCCTGCCCATATCCCCTGCTTCAGTGGGCATCTTTTGGGTCTGTGATCGCCCTACCTTGACATGAAATAAGGCCTCACTGCCATTATGGTGTGTGCAGAGGGATCTGTTTCCCATTGATTTCTGCATCTTTGTACCCCATGTCGTCTTGTTCTGCCATTGAAATCCTTTTGGTTTCTGGTCCTTTCTCAATTTTTTCCATAGGACTCTCTGTGCATGAGAAATTTTGGTTATTCTTTTTTTTTTTAACTGTCATCTAAAAGGATTGAGATCATTAAGGATTCCAATTGGAGAGAAAAAACAGGGGGAAAAAAAAGAGGAGGAAAGTGGTGTCCTTTGTGTCTCTAAGAAGGAGCTAGAAGAAGGTTGCATTGATCAGAAATCTGCCAGGAGCCCAGACATGAGAGTGAATGTTGATTAATCTTCAATAAATGTTGAAGTAAAAGACAGGCAAGCCATAGGGTGCTATCTGGAAGGAGGGCACTGGAGGAGATATGTGCAAGGTTGTACGGTGTGGGAGAATCAGATGATAAGCTATTTATTTAAAATACAGTGTTATCAGAAGAATAAATACAAATGGCAATAACTACACAGAGAAATACTCATCATTCCTGGGCATTAGAGAAATGCAAATTAAAACAACATGGTGTTTCTTGTCTCTTATATGAGAAACCCAAATATAAATAAAGAGCAAAATAAAAGATAGATAATAAGAAGCAGGGCAATTGAATAAAGAGATTAAGAGATAGATGATGGAGAGAGGAGGAGGGAAGGGTAAAGAATGAAAAAAGGGATTAAGTGTGTTGTATACATGTTGCAACTCTGCACAAGGAATGTAAACAGTATGTACTGCAAACATGTACTAATGAAAACTTTAAAGTACACTCTGGTAAGCACCATAAGGTGTATCTACCTAGGCTATGGCGTCACAGACTGAGTGACCAACTATTGAGGGCGTTTGAAGGAAAGTTTCCCCAAGAGGATAACTTTTGGGGAATATGGCTTTCTGACCCTCACATTAACTTGTGATTTGGTTTTCATTGTCTCCATTTACAGATGAGATAAATAGGGCTAAGCAAAGGCAAGTAGCTTGTTTATAAGGTTCAAATCTTTCAACTCATGGAATTTAGACTTTAGTTGATCTGATTCCTCATCATATAACCTTCAGGTCTCAATCTTTTTTTTTTTTTAATTTTTTTTGGTGGAACTGGGAATTGAACTGAGGCCCTTGCGCTTGCCAGGGAAGTGCTTATTCTACTGAGCCATCTCCCTGACCCTGGTCTCAATCTTATAGTACACACATTTTAATTTTGACTCATAGGAAGGTGTAAAAATAAATTTAGTCTTCGGTTAGGATACAGTAGCTTCCACCAGCTGCCTTCATGTGTTTGAAAGACCATCATGTGAAGGAGAGAATAGGCTTTTCTTTTGTTGACTTGTAGAGCAGAATGTAGAACAACTGGGAATCAGGCCAGAAAGGTGGAAATATTTTCTTAAAGGAATCACCCCCCCCCACATGCTCAGATTAACATTAGTTATCACTGAAGAAATTATAGATATGTAAGAAAGAAAAGGAGGATAAAATAATTTGGTATTGATATAATTTTATTTAAAAAATTAGAAAGGAATTTACAATTCATTTTTAATCAGGTAATTATATGCCTCAGGGCATTATAAAAACAGCAGCAGGAAGGCATGAAACTATAGCATGGGCTAAGAATATAATGATTAAAAAATAAAGATCTACAGTATATGCTGTCTAATAGCAGGATATGTTCAGATGTTGAAGAAAGACATGGTCTCCAGCATGTTGACTGAAAAATAGAATAAAGAAGAAATTTACATAAAGCACATTTTGGTAAAACTGCACGCCACCAAAGATAAATGATTAAGAGCTAAAGATAAAATGTGAAGGAAAACACACAGTAAATCACCTACAAAGGGGCCAGGCACATAGCTCAGTGACATTGTGCCTGCCTGCCTGGCAAGTGCAAGGCCCTGTGTTCAATTTCTGACATGTGTGCGCATGTCACACACACACACACACACACACACACACACACACACACACAAATGTATGTGCACACGACAAAAATAAACCGAACACAGATTTATTAGCAGTAATAGGTGTCAGGAAAATATAAAACAAAAAGGAAAAAATAGCTCAAAATCTAAAATTATATGACTAGATAATCTGATAGACAAAAACATGGAGGTGTCAGAAAATTGTGAGAAGAAACCCTTTAAATTGTTTTGCTTCGGATCAGTTATTGAATCCAAAACCCTATGAAAATTCGTGAAGCTAAACAGATAAGTATTTATTTAGTGTACAATAGTGGTAAAAGTGTGACAATAGAATCAGAATAGGTATTTACTATAATTCTGTTAGTCATTACAAACAAATTTAAATATATTTAAGATTATAAAAATGGATGAAAATGAGATTGGAATATGTATTACCAGGTGAGGAATAATTGAAATATGCTTTTAAAAACAGTTTTTAAATACAGTTTTTTAAAACAGAGTGAAAGCATACACCAATTAATTACATGGGATAATTTTAGATTAACCATGTTGGCAAACAGTTGTTTTTGTATAGCTTTAGGGTTTTTTTTTTCTTTTTTTAGCTTTAGGGTTTTATATTTCTTTTCGCATATGCAGAAAAAGTTATACAAAAACTACCTTGTCTAGAAGTTTCCTTTCCTATCAAAGAAATTTCTACTTGTTAATTATCTCTGCAGGAACTAAACTAAATGCTGACCTTTGTGGTAAACACTTTGTTGCAAAAAGAGAACCATTCAATAACACCAGCATGTGGCTGCGGAATGTTCTGCCTCCGACAGGGTCTATACTCACCTGAGGGGGACACTGGGAGCTAGATGGGACTGCATCCCTGACCTAAATTGCAGAAACAACTGACTAGTGAATTGCAGTGGCTTCTAATTCTAGCGAGTACCAGATTATGTCATGCTTGCCTTCTGAAATAGGGAGATGATGGTTGGAAAACAGCAGATGAAAGATTTTATTTGCTCTCCAATATTAACCTGTTCCACAATTCATCTGGATGCTTTCACTTTTTTTCAAATGTTACAGCCCTCCCATCTGAGTTGTTAGCTCTTAACAATTACAGAGTTATTAATAATCCCAATGTAATTGATACTTTCATATAAATCTTTGAAACAACAACAAAAACTAATCCTTTTCAGTTACTACTACCTTGGGTCACATTTGAAATAGTAATCCAAATAGTCTCATGAAATCCTTTCAAAACACTTGAGTGACCTTAGGCCCAAGATATTCACCTGATAGTTTTCATTTCTCATAGTTTCGTTGGTTGAACTTAACATTTCCCCAGATTCTTTTAAAGTTGAGGAGTTTAGGGTGGGAAGACATTGGAAGAAGAACTCTGAACCCTGTATTGAATGATGTAATGTAATTAAAATCACCCTCAAAAGAGATTAGATTGAGTAGGTCTCACTGCAAATGAGCAAACTGCTCATCTACTTTATAAAAATAAATGAAAATTTGTAACCTTAATTCCTTTTTCATGACAGGCTGCCAGTAATGAAACGTAAGATTACATTTAATAATTTTACTCATTACTTAGTAAAATCTTACTTTGCTGTAAAAAGTTATTACTGTTGAGATACCACTGACATTCATTTATGAAACTGATCATTTCAACCAGTCAACTGTGAAAATTAATGTAGGTTTTAAAACATTTATGCAGAGGTTAGTCAATTTAATGTACATTAGGCACTGTGAATATCAGAAGGCTCACATTTTGAATACTAAATGATCGTGCAAGTAATATATATTTATTGTTCAGAAAAATTGAAATGGTATTGTGTGTTCCTTATTATTTTACTCAGAAAATAGTAAAAATGCAATTATAGTATAAATGAACTTACATACTGTTTTGATTACTTCTATTTTGTAAGAACTCCCTGAACTCTCTTTTTCCTTTAGAGAACTCTCTTTTGTTCTTCAACTGCTGGTTAGGGTCATAGTTATATTCCGTAAATGCTACTTTTTCCTTTTTCTAAAGAATTGCTCACTTGTATTCAGCTTCAGTTCATTTATCTGAAGCTGTGCACGACCAAAACATTTGAACCGTCTCGTGAAATTCAAAGGGCAGTTATTATGCAGAGGAGGGCGGGTGGCCATGGAGAGCAGGACCAGTCTGCAGGGGAGAAAATAACCCTTAGCTAGATGGCCTTCTGGGACATAAGTAGGATTTTCTTTCTGGATTCCGCTCTTACCACAGACCCAAATGCCTTAAGGGTAGAATGATCATATGATGGGTCATCTAAGCTAAGAGGCTTTTCAGATTGAAAGTGAAAATTATAACTAGCTGTAAAAGCAGCAGGAAACCAGGACTGTCCTTGGTACATCGGCAAGTATGGCAACCCTTCCTAAATGGAGTAGTTAGCTTTAGAGTGGGGCTCAGTGCTGGTGCTTTCGCTGATGGTTTGGAGGAGTTGTCATTCCAAATATCCACTGTGGATTTTAGAAATTATTTTTAGTCACTACAAATATTTGAGGTCCTACTTTAAGCAGGAAACCCTGGGTGGGAAGTAAAATACAAATAAGTAAGTGATCTAGTCATCCCCAAGTGGTTTCAAAATTGAGGTTAAACTCAGAAGATTTAAAAGACACTGGCAACAAAAGCTGAAGTTTTAAGGAGTAGCAGAGATCAATTGTCTTAACACTTCAGAGTGGAAGGGGGGTTACTGCAGTACCCAGAAAAGTGCAGGGACTTACACAGGCTTGGAAATTGGTGGACTTCAGATCATGGAAAGGGGAGAAGAGACAAGAGAGAATGTGTTAGGAGAAGAGGACAGTGGCGTGGTGAATGAGTCATGCTGTGCGGCAGTGGATCGGAGTGGGAGGAGGAGACGGAAAATTTTTAAAAATTGGAGTAAAAGTCTACCAGTCTTCCAATAGGTAGACTAAGAAGTTTGCAGTTGGACTTGTTTAGAAACAAGAGTCTACCAAATGTGTGGACACAAGTCAATGATATTAAAAATAAGGAATGTTTTAGAGTCATTTTGGGGTTAGACTGATTGAATATTGAAGAGAAGTGGAAGGAGAGTCAAGCAGAGCAGCTGCTTTGTGCAGGGATTGGATGTGGTGGTGAAAATGTCAGGAAGGGAAGCACCAAGAGCAATGGAAGTGGTGGATCATGTCTGGATTGAGCATGGGACACCTCTGAGGGTGTGAGGGGAAAAAGGCAGCCCCGGGGAGCCAACTCTGGGGGCAAGACCCAGAGCTTCGTCTGAGACATGTTGAATTTCATGACCGCTGGATAATGCAAGTGAGTGTGCCTACTCACTGATTAGGAACAGGAGAAAGCAGTGGAGCGCAATGTCTTCCTCTTTGTTATCTGGAAACATGCACTTTCTAAAATAACTACTTATGGCATCAAGTTCTGTGGAAATTATTCAACTATATTCAAAACGCTTCATTCATGAAAATGACTGGAAGACTTACTACCACAAATCTAGGGAACTTGGATTCTGGTCCTGACTCTGTCTTGCACTATGAGGCCTAAGATGAGGCACTTAGCTTTTCTCTCTGGATTAGTTTTCATGCCTGGGCCAAAGTCTCTTCTAGCATGAAAGTGCCTTGAGTTCCTGCTTGAAGGAGGCTGCCGCGATGGAGCCTTGTGAGTCCTGCTGATTTGGACCGTGATGTCACTCTGCAGTTTCTGTCTGTGCTGCAACACATTTTCATAAACTTGGCTCCTTAGCTACAAAAATTTGTTATTTTGCAGTCTAGTAGCTCAGAAACCTTAAAAGGGTCTCCTTGGGCTGATATAAGGTGTTATAGGGTGAATTGTTTTCTGCAGGCTCAGGGGAACATCCGTTGTCCTGTGCTTTACAGCTGCTAGAGGTTGTTACCTTGGTTCGTGGCCTTCTTCCTCTGTCTTCAGAGCTAATATTGCTAGATCTATTTCTTATCATATCCTGTCATTTGTGTCCTTTGTTCTGCCTCCTTCTCCCACTTATAAGTACTCTTGTGATCACACTGAGCACTCCTGGGCAATTCAGGATAACTCACCCATCTCAAGCTATTTATCTCAACTGTGTCTGAAAAGTCCTTTTGCCACATGGGATGACACACCTATTCAGAGGTTTCAGGCACTAGAATGTGGATATCTCTGTGGGGGATTGCATTGCCCACCATGACACCTTTTCCCGAGAGAGTAGGAAAGCACCTCACCTTTTTATTTCATTTCTCCCCCTTTACATAATATTGAAAATTTATCTGATTTTTTTTTTTTTTTGCTGTGGGATATGTGTATATTTCAGTAAAATTTACATTTACCAGATTAAAATATGGCAGTGATTGTCACTGAACCACATGTTGAATGATTCTTAAAAATAATCCAGTCTACCATTCAGCAAGTATAAAACTTAACAAACATGTACATTTCAATTTAACATGGAAAACTGCTTTTTTCTACAGTTGGAAGAGGATATAAAAGTTGTGTTTATTTGCCTCAAGAAATAATGAAAATAAAGAGTGAAAGACTGGGGTTAAATATAGCATTTCACATTTTGAAATTTTTCACTGAAGTGATATTCTTTCAGTTTTGTCTAATCATAAGCAACTCTTTACCTCCTGTTGGAGGTGCATGGAGAAAAAAATAATTTGTTTAGTGGTGTTTTAATTTTTATCTGCAAAAATGATCAAAACAGAAACTATATGTGGTAGGGTTATGAGGCTTTGTTAACTGGGTTTGGGGAGAGAGGTTCTTTATAGGACAGAGTAATTTTTTAAAACTGTTCCTTTGAAACATGTTTATTTCAAATAGACATAAGTTTTAACAGTAGAAAGAACTGAGATAATGCCACAAGTGGAAGTGAAAATTTAAATTAGCATCCACTAGTAAGACATTAGAGAATTTTACTCATGAAAACATTACTGAGGATGAAAAAGGTGGAAAAGTGTGTTAGTGAGGAAGTAGTCCTTTATTTTTAGCAAAATTTCCAAGACAAAACACCATAGGGTCCCCAACACTGTATCACAAATAAAAATTATTAATTTAGAAAATAATCACCAGCAAAGTTTTTCTTCATTACAATTGATAATGGCTTTTTACAAAAATACAGTCCTAGGAAACATTCATCTTATTCTAATTAAGTAAATCATAATCCCCCCTTAGAAGGGGAAAGAGGGACACAGACACTTTGCATTCCGGCGGGCAGCAAGAGCCAAGCCAAACTCTGCCCGTGCAATTTCTTAATGACACAAGGGAAATGGCTCAAACCACTGTGGACTTAAAAAATGCTTTTAATAGTTTCTATTGTAAACTTTTCACCTCACGAGGAATGAGGCAAAGCAAACTAGAAAACACTGTGGCCACTTGTGTCCCTGCATTGTGTGTATTTCTCTCTTCAGCCTCCCTCTCTTATCCTATGGATCTAGTATTTGCTCTGGCTTCTTAAATAGGAGATAAATAAAATCGATTTGGTATGATTTTTTTTCACTAGTCTTTTAGTTCTATGTGAGATACGCTACAGGAGAGCAAGAAGAGTTGCCTGGCTCAGAGGGCTGTCTATGGAGCGGAAAGGGGATGTACTATGCTTGCTTTTGGTTTTGTTATTAGTTCTTCAACTATAATTTCAACACTTGGCTATTATAGTCTACTTAAGTAATTAATATCACCCCATATGGAATAGATTTAAAATATTATATATACTATGTAAATGTTTAGAAAGATACTTATTCATTTTACTCTTGGACATTAGAAATTGTGGTTGCTATTCCATGCTTTAGCATTTTGTGGTCCATTTGTTGTTTATCTATGCTACATTGTTCTCTCAAAATTCTAACTAGTTTCTGGATTTTCTGCTTTCAAGTAGTTCACCCTTTCTGGAATGCTCTTGGCCTCCTCTACAGGCACCCACGTCTGAGTCATTTTCCAGCTCATCTTTTTCAATTGTGAAATTTTGCTCACTATTCAGCCTATGCTAATATCTCCTTTCTGCAATCATATAGAACTTATCATCGAGTTAAGCCGCATGTTTCTAGTTATTTTTTATGTTTATTTCTTGTCTTTCCAACTGGATGCTAAGAAGATTCTTGACAGGAGGGATTGTTTGCTGCATGTTTTGTATCCTTGGCACTTTGCCTAATGTCATGCAGATTTTAGAATACGTATAATTTGTAAAAACTCTTGGTTGCAAGTTAAGAAACCCAACTTGCACACTGACTCAGTATGAAGGCGAGGGGTGGGTTTGGCTGAATGTTTAATCATGACTAGATTTGGTTTCCAAATTTATTAGCAAGACTCTGACCTTTTAATTCAGTGTTTTTGTTTTCCTTGCCTTAGTTTCGTTTTTAGGTAGGCATTCCTTAAACTGTGCCCCTTGAGTGTAGAGGGAGCACTTCATTCTCTTAGTAGATCCAGACAAAGTTGTAGACCTGATGCCCATCAACTCTGTTGGATTACTTCAGGTCATGTGATCACCCAGACTAATCACAGTTGTCTGAGGGAAGTGGTTGGATCATTGCCTGAGCCTGAATTATGTGGTCTATCTTGAGCTGACAGTGGGCTTGGTGTACCTCTCATTCCCCAAAATATGCACTGAGATTGGAAGGGGCAGGTCTCCAAAGGAAAAAGCAGGCTTTTTTTTGCCAAGCAAAACCAAGATGCCTGCTGGGGAGTCCAGGAAATGTTCGCTGATTGGTCAGCTCTACATCTCTGTAGGAAGAACTCAGGTTCATAATTCCATCTTTATACCTTCTTCTATGGTACTACATAGCACTTCACAGTTCATCTTGGAGGTGAATGTGAAGGAGATATTACTAGTAACTTTGGCTCCCTGCTGACACATCACCAGTGTTCGAAGGCTGTTACTCTCTCAGGAGTGGGTTAGACTGGTGTGTAAAGAGTCAGGCCACTACATGGCATCTCAAAAATTCTTTTGTGGAAGAGGGAGCAGACAGTAATCAAATCTTTCTTTGTGGTTGCAGTGATGTTGGTCAACTGGTTTTATGGTAAAACTAAGTAGTATTATTAACTGATTAAACTACTAGTTGCCTGAATCTGTTTTGGATTTGCTCTATTTTTAGAGCTATGTTGATTTCAGAAATTAGTAATAAAGTGTATAAAATGAAAAGCCTTTGAGATTGCAAATGTCTGTCCTCTCTCTCTCTTTCTCTTTCTCTCTCTCTCTTCCTTTCCTTTCCTTTTCTTTCCTTTCCTTTCCTTTCCATGTGCTGAATGTCAAACCCAGGGGCTTGTTTGTAATCAGGAATAATATTTTTACATATAAGTATTCATAACATGGACACTAAATTGTCCATCAGTGTTTTTGGTTCCCTATTTATGTACAGAAAAGGTCAGAGATATGTGGAGTGTAAAATTTTAAAACATGGAGAATTTACTACAAACATGTAAGTTATGTATTGAAGAATTTTCTAGGTTCCTAGCTGGTGGAGATTTTAATAGATATTGCAGACAGTGAACAAAGAATATTAGGAGAAAGTTCAATAAATGTTAGATGACTGATAATTTAGCAGCCCTGTTGAATAGGAGTCAGGTTTATGCAAAGTTTCTATCATTTTTGACCATCTCAAATGCTCTATGATTGGGCTGTGTGTTAATGTTTGGATCAAAATACATATCATCTGAATTTTGTTTGTATTGGACATGGCTTTCTTAGCTAGGTAAGTTTGTCTGTAGGAAAAGAGCAAATCAAACACAAATGAACTAGTGTGTCCTCTAGGAGTTAATGTTCTGGAAAAAACTTCCTACCAAGTTAATTGCCTATTTTAATCAAAATATTTATTGGCACAATCTTAATCTAATTTTTGATCTTTATATTCTAGAACTGGAAGATAAGCAAAAATCTACAGCTGGTACCTCTCCGAATATTACTTTGCTCATACAAATGTTTTAACCAGCGTGACCCTAACCTCTTTGGAATTTCTCAAGAGTAGAATGGGCAGGAAGCTCCTTCAGTGCCTCTGGCTGCAACATCCGGTCTGCGCAGCCAGCTCACACCCTACCATCAGCCACGTGGTGTCCAGGCTTAAGCAAAGGAAGACAAACGTTAAGCAAAGGAAGAAAAATAGTTTAATTACAGAGATCCTAATTTAAGCATGATAGCCTACCATTAGGTCATAAGATTCTGATAACGCTGTGTTTTCCTTTGGCCTAAAAAGAAAATTTAAAAAAAAAAGAAAAAAAAAAAAAAAACCCCGAAAGATTTGTGTGCCATGTAAGTGTTAATGCCCCCCGTCACTGTATAATTGTTACCCTCTTTTTCTAGAAAAGTATTAAGAGAATTTGGTGGGGAAATCTGTTTATTTGAATGTTTCACAACTGAACGAGAATCACTTACTAATTAATCACTGTTTAATTCTAGTTTTTTTTTTTTTTCTGTATAATTTCATTTGAGGCAGTAAAATCTATTGACTAAGATAAAAACTTTCATTCTATTAAAAGTAAGTGGAAGACCATAAACTCAGGTATGGGAATTCCTAGCATAACATTTTACTGTTTTAAAAGCTTAAGTTTTTTTTTTTTTTCTTTTGAATATTTTAGCAAGAGAAGCTGACAAAAGCCAGGACCGTTGTTGCTAAAATGAGAATTTGACTCATTTTCTTTGAGGGACAACAGAAAACTAGAAAAAGAATTAATGAAAATCTGCCCAGTATGATGCATAGACCAGTGGTTCTGGCGAGCTTGGGTTTTGTCCAACACCATATTCATCACTTGAGAAGCTGCTACCTCCGCAAAGCATTTGGTCGTACTCTAGAATTGCTAAGTCAGATGCTCTGAGAGTGTGACCTGCAAGATCTGTTTCAACAAACCCTCTGAGTGATTTCCCTGCGTGCTGTAGTGTGAGAACTACAATTTAGTCTACTTGGTTGTGTGTTTAGAAAAGCAAGACATTTGACCATAACATGATTTTTAAACTCTCCTGGAAATACATTTCCTCAGGTAGCTGTTTCTTGGTTCTTCTGGTAGAAAGCAGAGCGAAATAATTTCCTCCTTAGTACCATGCTACCTTCCTAGCTCAGCCTTTATGAATCCAAGAGAGCATATACCCTTTCTGTGTTAAAGTTGGTTCTGCTGCAAGTGGGATGCTAAATCTGTTGAAGTACAGCAGTGAGACCCTTAATCCTGAAGGACAAGCTTCTGACTCTGATAGAAGAGATGAAGCCTCAAGGTAACTTACTTACTTTCTTTCTTCTTTCTTTCTTTCTTTCTTTCTTTCTTTCTTTCTTTCTTTCTTTCTTTCTTTCTTTCTTTCTTTCTGTATTTAGTACAGGGTCTGCAGGGTCTCACCACACAGATTGGACTCATAGCAGTTCTCCTGTTTCAGCCTCCCAAGCACTGGGATTACAGGTGGGTGCCACCAAGGCCAGTCTCAGTGCCCTGGGGGCGGGACCAGCTCAGCATGCTGGGAAACCCTGGTCTTTGTCTCTGCTTAAGCCGGTACTTTAATCCACCAAGCTATCTGGCCTGCCCTCAAGGTAACTTTGTAAAGGTTCCATTAATCAAGAATGCATTATAAACAACAAACACAAAATGAATGAAAGATATTGGAACTCATTAAAAATAAGTCACAGAAATAAACTGTCTATTTATTGAGGGAAACTGCTCAGTAAATTGATTCTGATTAGGAAAATATTTTCATACAATGTATGCTGTTAAGCATTTTTTTTTTTTTTTTTTTTACTATTTTAATCCCATGACCTCGGTCACAGTTTATAAGGCATTGTGGGACTACAAAGAAAATTCTAAACATTCATCCATCTGCATACATGTGTATTTGACAATAATTCAGTAGTTTCTTGAAGAGAGAATATCTTGGCTCTCAGCCTCTGCCATTGTTTTTTGCTTTTGTTATTTTGCCTGTCTCAAGACACAGCCACTTGGTTTTTATTCCATAATTCCACAAAAACTGGTCTTCCAAAAGCCAACAGCTCTGTCCTTCCCATCCTCCTGCTCCTTGTCTGCCTGGCGCTCCTTGTGGGTTTGAGCTCAGTTGACAACTCTCCCTTTGCAAGTCTGTGCCTTTGGTTCACTCCTCAGCTCCACCCTCTGCTCTTTCTTCCTGGTGCTCTGTGAGATTCTCCATAGCACCCTATTCCTCCTCTCCTCACCTTTTCTACTGTTTCATGGTCACACCTGTGGTGGCAGCAACTTGCCTATCATTTTTAACCCATGTTTACAAGCTCCTCGATTTCAGCATATCTGGAATAGAAAAGACTTTTGTACACAGATTATTATTTTTCCATTTATTCATTTATCAAGTACAGATTGATTGATGGGTTTCTCTTTACAAGGCACTGTTTCCTATTCTAAATATCTAACAATGAGCAGGACTAGCAGAGTCCCTATCCTAATGGAACTGATGCTCTGTTGGGAAACAGTAAACAACAGACAAATAATGTAGGTGATCAGTAGTTTGAAAAAAAAAATAAAATAGAATTTGGAAGGGCAAGAATGGTGGGAGTGTTTTTTTAATATAGAGTGGTGTAGGTCTAATAAAGCAGTATTTGATTAGAGATCTGGAGTGAGTGAAAGATTGAGCTCTGTGGGGTGTAATAAATGGATATCAGTTGAGTGTTTGAAAGGCTAGAGTCCTGGATGACAGAATGAAGCACCAGATAACTGATAGTGTGCTAAAGAAAAATCATGATCTGATGCCAGCAAATTGTTTATATCAAAGATGTTGAAATATGCTATTTATATTTTCCTTCAAGTGGGGGTCTGTATTATGACCCAGAGTTCTGATGATGCATGTATTTTATACAGAAACTTAGAAAAACAGAGAATCTGTCATGAAACAGATATTTTACAGGTAACACCAAACTCTTCTTTTCATGAAAAGATTATTTTTATAAAAATACTTTTCCAGGGCTGGGGAGATGGCTCGGTAGAATAAGTGCTTCCCTGGCAAGCTCAAGGGCCTGAGTTCAATCCCCGGTTCCACCAAAAAAACAAAAACAAAAACCTCTTTTCCATTCTACAGTATTTCTTACAGTACCAAGGAAATTCATGTTTGGTTGGTACCAAAATTTTTAAGAATTCATGTCCCATAATGATTTTTCTTTGGTTGGATATGCCTTGGCTGAATTTCAGAAGTACCTAAAGAAATCTAACACTTTTGATTTCAACATCAGAGTGCTAGAATTACAAGGAGACAGTTGGAAGAAGCTTAGTGAAAATTTTGCGAGATAGCTTAATTTAACCTCTTTTGTGGTGGTAGTGTTTGTTGTCTGAATATCCACAGGGCTCCAGAAAGCCTATAACTCTTTTAAGTTTCAGTGTAAACAAAATTCTGACTTCTCTAGGGTAAAAGCATTTAGAAAACACTGGTGACTGAATGAGATGATCTCTTTGGCTTCTTTTAGTCCCACGATTCCAAGAAAGGCTTGGGAAGCTGGTGGTTAAAAATAAATTAAGGCTTGATGATTCCAGCCATAATGATACTGCTTAATGTTCACTGGGCACACTAAAATATCCTGAGAATATTTCCAAGTTGGTACAGAAAGCCCTGGGTTTGCAGCGTGCTTCCGCAGTCTGGCCCAATTGTATTTACACGGTACTGTTGAGGGTATTGCTCTCTCCTGATGAAGAAATCACCTCAAGCAGGGTAATTTGTCTCAGCTTACTTAAGATTCATCAGGATGGGTCTAGCAGTAGTGCAAGGTAGCATGGGCCCAGAAGGAAAGAGGAGGAAACGTAATAGAAAAAAGGAGTGAAGGAAGAGCCATGGAAGTGTGTAGGAAGGGGCACTAGGCAGTTGTCCCTGAGATGATGTGAGAGGCGAGTTTGTAACCTGGAGTCATCTCACTTTCAGATCAGCATGTTCATGAAACCTGAAAAGGTAAAGCAAATTGTCCAAACCAAATAGTGTACCAGTGGCCCAGTATGGAGCTGTAGGCTCGTGGCTTTGTCCAACATGTTTTATTTCAAAGGTGCTTGTTCCTTCCTCAGATTCCTCCAAGAGCCAGAATTCTACATTATCTTGTTACTTTTTTTGATTTCAGACAGTTAATATTTTTCCAAGTTTTCACATACTGCAAATGGGTTGTTTTGAAATCTGTTTTTTAATCTCCAAACATGTAGGAATTACTATTGACAGGAACTGTATTTTTTTTAATGTCTGGACTTTTATGAGTATAATTTTGTGACCTCTGATAATTGCATTCATCTTGGGCAGATGGCACATGTACCTACTGCATGACTTTGAAGCTGCTGTCTTCTTACCCTCCAAAGAACTCGGTTTGCACTCTCCCCCTCCCTATCCCTTAGTTTTTCTGTAATGAATTCAGGATAAGACTGTAAATATGAGTTTTCAGATATCTGTGCCTCTTCAGAATAGGTCCCATATGTAGCACAATATGATAATAAAGAGCAGAGATTAAAAACAAAATTAAACAGTGCCGGGGGTAGAAGCCAGGACACTGTGCAGGCTAGGAAGTTCTGTCACTGAGCCAGCCACACTGCAGCCTAGGAGAATAGATTTACAGCCGGGGAGATGGCTCAGTAGAATAAGTGCTTGCCTGGCAAGCACCAGGGCCTGAGTTCAATCCCCAGTTCTGCAAAAGAAAAAAAAAAAAAAAGATGTTGTTGAGAATAGATTTACTACTGATTTGCTGTGAATATTCAACTCATTTTCCTACTTAACAATTTCTTTCAAGGAATATGATCTTCAGTTCTCTGGAAGTTCTGGTGTGTTCTTTTCTTGCTCTTCAAAGCTTGCCCATCATTCCTCTAGGCATAGAATATTAGCCAGGAGTGTATTTTGGAGCTCATTAATTCTGTGACATAAGTTTCTGTAGTCAAATCTTCCAGTTATATCAAACTTAATTTTTTTTCATCAGAGTGTTAAATCCATTATGTTTTAGTGTAGTGTTGGCAAAAATCTTTATTAATTGGATATGGCTGAGAAAACTATTTTAGGCCTTTAAAGAAGTAATTGATTATCTTTATGCAATCTCTAAAGGTGTTTGTGGGGGGGTGTTAATACATTCAACCATACGCATGCATTAAAATTGGAGGTATCTTTAAAGTGCCTGCTTAGGTAGGTGCAGGGGCCTGAGAATCAATCTTCAGCCTGCTATGCCGGGCCCACCCCCAGGGCTCACTGAAATGGCGAATGAGACTGGGCATGGTGGTGTGCGCCTGTAATCCCAGCACTTGGGAGGCTGAAAGTAGGAAGGATCACTACAAGTCTGATCTGTGTAGTGAGACCCTGTAGACCCTGTACCAAATACGTTAAAATAAAATAAAATAAAACATAAATTAAAATTAGGGGTCTCTTCTGTTATATTCCACAACAGTGAAATTGTTTCAGAAAGAATTGACAGTGAAGGGCATCTGTAAAGTAAAGCAGGAATTGAGAAATGAAATGTTCGAGAATTTGATGCTCTTGAAGTAAAAAGTCAAACCTAAATGAGAATCGTATTTTTTCCAGATGGGAATTAGTCATGTTTGCAGACAATCTTACTACTCAATGGGTAGGCATAGCTTTTGTTGCTGAGCAGTCGCTGTGCCGTTCCTCGACTTTCTCAGACGTGTCAGGGGGAGACATACACCCACAGAAGAGACTGGCATTCTTTGCACATGACTCATCAATGAGCTCTGAAGGCCTGCAGAGTGTGCCTTGTTACTTGAACTTAGCTTTTCTTATCAGCATGGTTATTGATCCCCTGGAAACAGATGTGACATGAATTAATAGGCTGGCTTCCCAGGTGTGCAGAAGCTGGGGCTCCTCAGGGACTGGAATGTCTTGGTGCCATTTGTAGGCCAGAGCTTTCTGCAGGGCAGAGCTGTGCCCGAGCTGTCCACCTCTAGTCCTAGAGGTCCTTGAGGCTTTAAAGCACTCCAAAATAAACAACAATAAGAAAAATCAAATACAGGAGATGGAAGGAATTGTTGCAGGAGGTACGTTATCACCTATAATTAAGACTGACTGTAGAAGCACTGGCATGCCCTTCTAATAAATCATCCATCTTCATATCTTTACTCATTCCTATCAGGAGAAAAAGAGAAAAGCAAAATTCCCACCAGTCTAGGGACACTGCGAAACGGGGTCAGCTGTGAGATATTTATGGAAGATTTTGAGTGAAGGGGAGTCTGTGGGGAAGGAACAACTGTGAAAGATTTGGGAGCCACAAAAGTACTGGGTAATTGAAAGCTATGTCTGGGAATTTTAAATATATACCTACAAATTTTTTTCTCTGTGATATATATATATATATATATATATATATATTATATATATACAAATTTTTTATATATATATATATATATATATATATATATATATATATATATATATATGTGTGTGTGTGTGTGTGTGTGTGTGTGTTTTCTCACAGGGAAACTCAGGAAACACTAACAGCCATTGATTAATAACTCTTGAGCCATATCTGAGTTGATGTATTACTGATTTTAATGCCAGGTTTGCTTGGTTTGACCATCTACTAACCACTAGGCAAGAGGATTCTAGTTTGAACCTACCATAGTATTCTCATATAAGAATTTCATATTCAGTAGGGCCACAGCAAAACCTCTCCAAGCGAGTACTTGAAGTTTTTAATTTCTCTTGACATTTCTGGAACTGAACTAAAACTTTCCTATTCATTCCTGTTTGAAAATTTTACTTGGTAAACTTACTAAACTTTGCTTACTAAAATTTTATTATTTCTAAGCTGCAAATCTCTCCCATTTGAGAGGGCCTTAGGATAGAAGCAATTTGGAATAGACACGGGCCTTCAATTAAAACAGAAACACTTTTAATGAAATATCTGTATCTTGAGTGTGGTGAAAATTTCTGTTCTTTTCAAAGGAAAGCATACATCCACTTGACTGCATGACAAATAAAATACAATGTTCCATTCTAAATAGAAGGGAAAAACGAAGCTGGTAATTGAGAAAGCTCCACGTTTCCTATTTCCAGCTCTACCCTGTTCCCCCACCCCTTCTGCAGAGTTTCAGGGGACAATAAAGTTAGAAGCTCTGAAGAATCCAGAATCCATCTCAGTATTTTCATAATTATAACCTGAGCACCAGAAATACTTTCTTTAACAAAGCAAATTACAGTGGCTGATGAGAGTGGAGAAAGCACCCGGTCCCATGTCGTCCTGTTGGTGGAAAGTACACGCCATTTGAAGGAGACGAAGTGAAGGCAGTTGGTGCAAGGTGTTGTGCAAACGTATTCCTCACCATCAATATTCATCACTGACAAACCTGCCGTGTGATTTGCAGATCAAACCTAGTCTTTCCAGTTCTTAACTACTTGCTATTGACGTTTTCACCAGTAGGTGACACTGTTGTCTCAAGAGTTCTTTCAGGGAGTGCTGTGTTTGTAAGACAGGGCACGCTTTCCATCATTTTTGTTATAAGCGTATTAGGGTTTAAATGTGAACGTGTGATTTACTAGTCTGAAATCAAAGTAGTACAGATTGTCAATAGTATTACAAATTGTTCTAACAATACTACCTCCTAAATGAAATTTACGTGTGCTTGGAATAAACTGTTGCTTCTATACCTCCAGCATCATCCAGCATACCAGTGTCTGAAATTTCTCAGCTACTAGTGCTGTAACAGAATTTCTGCCCTTTATTTTAGGTAAATTATTTATTATTTCATACTTTTGCCTACCAAATGTGGTGAATATTTCAAAGGTAGCAAGTAGCAAAAGTAGGACTCAAGGCCAGAGTGTCCCTGTGACCTTTTTGTTGACAGACGTGCTTTCAGGTTGCAGGAATGGTAAGTGGGAGAACCTGACCTGGAGTCTAGTAGCAGTGCAGATTTAGTTTGCTATAAGATACTACATGGACTACACATTTAAGTTTCTGTTTCTTATTTATTTGGTACAGGGTTTTGCTACGCAGCTCTATCTCGTCGTGATCCTCCTGTCTCAGCCTCTCCAGCCCTGGAATTAGAGGCATGTGCCACCATGCCAGTTTGCAGTGGCCAGTGGGGCTGGGGATCGAACCCGAGCCCTTGCTCATGCCAGGCAGGTGTTTAGATTGCCGAGCTGTCTCTCCAGCCCCCAATTTTTGTTTCAGATCAAGGACGCTTAGAAAGATGTATGTCCCAGGCAAAAATCTGCATTTCAGATAACCAATAAATGCATTATATATATATATATATATATATATATATGTTTCAAAACTACATGGAACATTTCTATACTAAAAATTATTTCTCATATTCTTAAAATTCAACCTCAAGTAGAAATCCTGGTTTTTATTCGATAAATCTACCAACTTTTTTTTTTTTTTAATGTATTTGGTACAGGGTCTCACTACACAGCTTGGACTCATAGTGATCCTCCTATTTTCAGCCTCCCCAGCACTGCAATTATAGGTGTGTGTTACTATACCCAGACTGGGTGGCCAGCTCAGTGCGCCCGGGGGCTGGGCTGGCACACATGTGGTGCCAGGGATCGAACTGTTTCTCGTGCTTTCCTAAGCAGGCACTTGGTCCGCTGAGCTATCTGGCCAGCCCTCTGGTGACATTTTTAAGTGTTATTTTAGGACAATTTGTTCAGACTCATCTCCCTTTTCTATATTTTCTCTTCCACTCCTGACTGAGAAATGCATATTTGTCCTCTTTCAATGTGCCTCAGTGCTAAAGCCCTTCCTACACTTGCTCCTTGCCTCTTTTCAGACTTCCTGTAACTAGTGCCATCACGTTTGCCTCATTTTTATTGTTCTTCCCTCTACCACATCTTCCGTTCATCTGCTAAAGTGATTAGAGACTTCGATCTTAAAAGCCCTCCAGTTTCCTCTGAACTTTTCTGGGGTTATACTTTGGAAAGATTAGACCCTATTTTCTTACCACTCCTTTATTCTTTAGCCTGTTCCAGTCTGTTTTTTTTTTCTACCCTTTGCTATAATTAAGCTGGTCACTCAGCAACTTTCTATTGCTAAATTCCATGGGCTTTTCTAGGTCCTCATCTTTCTTT
The DNA here is from genome assembly GCF_000260255.1 of Octodon degus. Classification (NCBI taxonomy): domain Eukaryota; kingdom Metazoa; phylum Chordata; class Mammalia; order Rodentia; family Octodontidae; genus Octodon; species Octodon degus. The sequence goes on along the minus strand of NW_004524710.1, from coordinate 6,739,748 downwards.
CATTTACTTATTTGTTTATTTGGCCCCTCTCTGTTTGATGGTGCTCCACCTCTAATCCCTTATTTCATTTTCCTGGTATTATTTCCCGTGGCTTAATCATATCCTCCTTGTGAGAGTTTCCAAGATTCTCAATCTCTATCTCTATTGTAATGAAAACATCCCTGTGACATTCTTTGGCCTCAAATATTTTGCTGTATTAATGTGGTTCAACCTCCACTCTGTACTGGAGTTTGTCTGTTATTTTTGATTTTTAATCTGGTTGCATTATTGGAAAAGGAAGGAGATTTTTCAAAATAATTTAACCTTAACAGAAAAGAAATCCTATTTCATTTTCTCTGTCTCATTCTCTTTAACTGATGATTATTCTATGGATGACAGGAATAAAAGTCATATTCTTGTGATGGGATTCTGTAAGTTTCTGAACTTACCATATATTGATAAGTCTTCTGCCCTACTTGATTGCCATTTGATTGGTATCCATGAGAGTGGAGATTGCTTTTGAATGTGGTATATGATATAGATATTTACATCCCATTCACTTTTTGAAGTATTATCTGTCCAAGATGTTGACCAGAATGTGGAAAAGATCATTGATACAATTGGTCCTCTTCCTGATCACAATGATCAATTCCAGAAGGACAGTTTAGAGACTTAAGTGTGTGGTCCTTGGTTTGAGAGACCTTTATGGTCCCACTTATGTGACTCTTTTGAACTATGACTCTCCTTTATTCTTGGATATGGGCAATCCATAGAGATGTATCAGACAATATTTCTAATCATTGTATGTAATTTTAAAACAAGATGCCAGTTAATAGAATATTCTTGGGGGTAGGAGGCTTGAAAGTATATATTTAGTCTAATGATTATATATATATATATATATAAACAAGATGCCAGTTAATAGAATATTCTTGGGGGTAGGAGGCTTGAAAGTATATATTTAGTCTAATGATTAACTTAAGTACTTATTTTAAATGACCCATACACAATTCTTTTTTTTTTTTTTTTGGCGGAACCGGGGATTGAACTCAGGCCCTTGCACTTGCCAGGGAAGCACTTATTCTGCTGAGCCATCTCCCCAGTACCCATACACAATTCTTACTCTATGGACAGTTGCAAGGATTGATAGATATAAGAAATATGTGCTACGGACCATATTTATTATTTTTTACCTTGGCACTAGTTTTACATTTGAAGTACAATAAAAAGTTGTCTTTACAGGTTAGATTGGGACTCACAGTTAATCTGTTAGAAGTGATTTTAAAGATAAACTATTAGAGAATTGCCTTAGGGTTAAAGCTCCTGTGAGAACAATGGTGAGTTCTCACTGTTTGGGTCACTCTCATTAATGCCCAAGCCAGATATTACTAAGAGCTTTCTGCAAATACTACAGAACTCTTCACAACTTCACATATTTCAACTTTTCATCTCAAAAACTAATTTTTCAATATTGTAAAAGGATTGACACAGTTGGAAATGGATTTAGGTTGTTACTCAGTTGGGCATCTAAGTAGCTATGAACTCAGAAGATTACAAACTGGGTAATATTGTCCAGGAGAAGAAGACATTTTATTTAGATTAAATAATGATGGAAAGTCAGACATATATAGTATATTATTCCTGTATGATTTTAATGTAAGAGGCACATTAAGAATTCAAGACTGTTAAAAGGCTTAAACATTATCAAAATTACCTTAGCAACTAAGAAAGAAAGTTATGGGAGCTAACCCGCATATTTATCAGCACCTGTCTCACATGCCAAGCATTGTCCTTGGTACTATTCTTATCTAAATCCTCTCCTCCAAGACCTTGAAAAGTTGGCATTAATTTTAAAATTTGTTTGCCAATGTATTAGTTGATTGTCTGGCTCTAGAGTCCAGCACTTAAAATGTTTCTTTTCTTGTTATGTTCTTTTTGACATGAATAAAAAATAATCTTCCTTGAGGGTTGATTGCTCTGCTTTAGTGTATGTCCTGTTGTTACTTCTGGTATATGGTAGGTGTGGTACTCAGTATCAATGTAATTTGTGCCATGTGAGTCTTGGAACCTCTCAATTTCAGTTGTGCCATCAGTTAATGGGGGGCATGAGATCTCTGCTGTTTCCTGATTGCTACTTGAAGTGAAAAAAATGCTGTGTAGAAGACATGCAAGTCCCTTAAAATACTGAATTTTCAGTAAACTAAAACGACATGAGAACTTTTCAATGCCTCCTCCTCAATGATACAAGATACATGGATAATTACTCACTGTCCTTTTCCCATTACTGTGATCCCATGTCTGAATTTAGCCTCATTTGACTTCCTGAGACAAATGACCTTGAGCACCAAGAAATTCTAAATATTATTTTGGGTTTTTGAGTTGCAAGATATTAGCGGTAGCTCATATTTGAATTATGTTATCAGCTGTGGAATGTAAGTCAACATGTGAAAAGAAACTCAAAAGGAAACTATGTTCAGTGGCTTTCAGATCTTGGGAGAGCCTGAGCACGAATGCTCTAAATTTCTACGGGCAAGCCGACGGACCCAGAGAGCTCGGCATCATGACGTATCGTGCAGGTCAACACACGGCAGGGTGACTGAGACCACTCAAAGGAGGAGTTTCTTGTGGATGCAGATCCTGTAAAATTCTGATTCAGAAAAACCTCCAGGGAGCATGGGAACATTATCCACCCATAACAATGACATTTATTTTATTTTTGCATTTATTTATTTATTTTAAAATGTTGTAAATGTTATTTTATTTTAAAGAGCAAAACCAAAAACAAAGAGCAAAAATGAAGACAGAAAGGGAATAACATGCAACAATACAAATGGTACATATTTTCAAAACAACAGTGGGATATTAACAATGCTTGTTATACTATGGATTTTTATCATCCAGTGTGTTGCTCAGATTAATAAATACAGGTTTGCAAGATTGGACAAATAATTGAACATTAATGCTTGCTTTCATTGAACCTTAATAGTTTTTTTTTTTTATCTTTTTACTTTATTATCTTTTAACTTATTTTAAGGAGAGTTAGGAATGATTCTTGGACACTGGGACCTTAATAATTCTTCTTATAAAGAAGTAAAATCAGAAATCTAGAGAAACATGCATGCCAAGACTTCTCTCTAGTGTTGTCTGTAGTAAAAGTAATTCTAAAACTTGGAAGCAGTGTTTGCTCTCTAGGAAATGGGTGTACACACCATGGCACATCTTTGTGAAGGGGTAAGATGTGATTATTAAAAAAAATAGTGTTCACTGAAGGTGCTAGCTTGATAAAGTCTCTTAATATGTTCAATGAAATAAAGATTCTGTGTATAGTCATACCTAATCTGTGTAGAAAAAATACATTTTATAGAAAAAAAACTGCTCAAATTTAAATTAACAATATTGGAATATATTTTTTCAATACTTTTTTGCAATTTCTCAAATCTTTATTATTTAATAATCAAAAAGATGAAGAAAAATACTGGTAAAAATAAGTAGTAGCTAAATTCTTATCAAAGTGCAAGAGGCCAGCCAAATAGCTCAGGGGATTAAAGTGCCTTCAAGCAAACGCAGGGGGCCAGGGGTTAGATCCCTGGGCCTGCCTTGCCAGCCCCACCCCCAGGGTATGCTGTTAGGGCAATTGAGATTGGGCGTGGTGATGCACACCTGTAATCTCAGCTCTTGAGAGACTGTAAACAGGCAGATCACTATAAACCCCATCTAGTAGTGAGACCTTGAACACCCTGTAGACCCTTCTCTAAAAAAAAAGTGCAAGCACGCTGCACTTTGTTCCATTTATCCTGTAACGAAGAATACAAAGATATGAAGCTTTACATAGGAACAGTGTATGATAGACTCTTTAATTTTGTTTTTTGACATAAATAAAACAAACAAGAGAAATTCAATTGTTTTTCAGTGTTCTAGATCATGTTTCTTTGTACCAATAATTGCCTTTTGAAAAAGCATTCTCTGTCCCAAGTGAGAACCCTACAGATAATCCCAAACCATAAATATTAGAGCAGTCTTGTGCCTTCCACATAAAAAGCCACATGATCGTCTCTCAGAAATGCTATATAAATGCCTTCCACATTGCTTGAGTCCTTTTAATTAGGAGTGACCTCTAGATACTACCTCTAATTTAAGTATTAATGAGGCCAATATTATAAGATCCACCCTCTTTTTAAGTTTCCCTTAGAAGTAATTTACTAAGTTCATTTCCCATAATGATGGAAAAGTTGTTGTTTTGAGCTAGTCTCTATGGAAAACCATATGCCATGTGGAATATTTTAGTTATTTTTCTTCCAACAGCAGTTCCAGTCTTTCTTTGTTATTATCTTTTACAAATGGAGACTCTGTATTGAAAGAGAGAGAAAGAGAGAGAGAGAGAGAGAGAGAGAGAGAGAGAGAGACAGACAGACAGACAGACAGACAGACAGACAGATAGACAAAGAGAGGAGAGAGAAGAGAGGAGAGCAATATCAAGTTAATAGACCTAATATCTTTTAAAAGTAGAAAACACTATTTTGTAAACTTACTTGTCTGGTTAAAACAGTATATTTGATTTCAGCAATAAGTTAACATGAGCTCTTAAGACACAATGAAAATGTCGCAATGAGAATTCCATTTGAGTGACTGTTCTCCAGTAATTCCTACTAAAGAATAAATTTCAATTTGAGATGTATGGATTAATAGATATATCTGGTTTTCTTCTTTATTATTGAACAAAGTGTTATTCAAGTCAGTTTTGGCATAACAGTATGCACTGAATATTGTGACTCCAAAATTCATAGTTGAACCTCGACCTCTCAATGTGACAGTAGGAGACAGGGCTTTGGGAAGTGATTGGCTTTAGATGATGTTGTGAGGTTTCCCCCCCCAGGGTGGGATTGGTGCTCTTATAAGAGGAGACAGCAGAGAGCTTGCTTCCTTTACTCTCTGCTTTGTGAGAACACAGAGAAGTAGGTGGTAGTCATTTACAAGCTCGTAAGGAAATCCTCATTAACCAGTTGAATTGAGAGGCACTTTCACCTCAGACTCCTCGGCCTGCAGAGCTGTGAGATAGAGTCTTGGAATTTGAGCTGCCTGGTCTTGCATATTTTGTTATTGCAACCTGACCTGACTAATGCCAGTTACAATGTTTGGAACAATAACTAATATGATGAAGTAAATCATCATAATCATCAGATTTAAAAAATTATATAATGGATTAATGACTAGATTTAAGGTATTGGGGAAGGTTGAATATAAAAAATGTTTAGGTTTGTATAAAAGATGCTTTCAATAAAAATGAAATGGGAAACATATCATTTAACAAAGGTCAATTTGGAAAAAAAAACAATGTAATTGTGCGGTAGGTATTGTTTTTATTTTTAAAGTCAGAACATAGCTAAGTGCTGTATTAGCTTTTAACCTAACACTTTTACGTTTTAAAATGTGACAACCTGAAAAAGTCATGATGAACGTGTCCATAAAAATTATAAAAGTGCATAATTTCTGTCTAGATGTTACAAAGATGAGGAATAAATAGAGTCTTATAATGATCCAGGTTGCTGTCAGGAACACTACTGGGCCTTGACGGAGCAGAGCATAAGGTGCGAGAGAGCCCAAGAGGAGGCCTCTCTCTTTACAGGGTGGGGAGAAATAATTGAGACACTAAAGAAGCTCGATTTCACACAGAGGGCTATCAACAAAAGAGGACAAGCTGAGAGAGAATCCCTGAAATCTGTGCATGCTGAATGTTCAACTAATCAAAGAGTAAAACTTGAGTGGGATCCACAGCAGGCACTGAGGTGTGATTGGCAGCGACCCTGGGGGTCAGCTTCCATCAGCAGAGTGGAAAGTTTGAAGACAAGGCTGTAGATCTGAACCCACCCGTGTCATTCATTACATTAAATTTAAATTTATAGGGTTTAAAGGCAAAAATTGGTACATTGGCCTAAAAAAGCAGGACCTAATTATATCCTTTAAATATAAAGACACAAATAGCTTGAAAGGAAAATGTCAAAAAATTTCACTTAGGGAATAACTGCAAAAATGTAGGACATATGGCTAGAAACATGAGAACACCAAGGTAGGCACAATCCTAACCTTCAATTACGCAGACATTTTCCTTAGCATGTGTTATGGTTTGTGCCTCATTGTTCCACCAAAGCCTCATGTAGTCACTAGGGTGGGCATTTAGAGCTTCTCATTAATTCATGATTCAATGCTGGCATTATGAGTGTGAATGCCACACGCCCCCGGGACAGATGGCCTGAGTGCAGTGTAAGGAAGGGAGAGGCCTGCTTCTGTGTCCTGCTTCTGCTCCTGTCCTTTTGCTCTTGCTGCTTTCCGATGCCATGAATTACTGCCCTCTGCCATGTGCCACTCTGCCTTGGAACCAGCTGCTTATGGACTGAAACCTCCACAGCTGTGTGCTAAAGAAGCCTTTTCTTCCTTAAATTTGGGTGTTGGGTTTTTTGTCCTGGCAATAAGAAAAAAGTAACCCAGACAGCAAGGGATTAATAGTCCCGGGAAAGGGATTGCTAACATTAGACTGGCAGTTAGGGACCCATACTTCAGCGGTCCTTAGAGAGGAGAATTTTCAACACTATACTAGATAAATCTTTGTTATTTTATTTTTTGGTATCATAACATCTTAAATTATGATGAGTCCTCATGTATAGTTTATATTAATGTTTATACATTTTTGGCCAAAAATAAGAAAGGGCTTTAACTAATCTGCAATAAACTGCTACACTTACTCCTCCCTTCCCTTCCCTCCCTTTTTCTCCCCTCCTACCCCTTCCTCCTCTCCATCACTTCCTTTCCCTGCCTCCATTCCTTCTCCTCCCTCCCCTCCTCTGCCCGCCCCTTCCTTCCTTCCCCTTCTTTTTCTCCTTTTCCTCCTCCCTCCCTCCCTTTCTGCTCTTCTTTTATTGTCCACCTTTTTCTTCTATTCTCAATGTTTTCTTTCTCTCATACCCCCTACCCATATCTTTGAAAGTGCCTTATCGTTGCAAAGTGTGCATTTCAGTGTTAAAAATGATTATTTTTCTAGGTAGTTTTTACTTTATTAAACTTGCTTCCCTTTGGTCTCTTGAGTCAAAAATGTCACAGAATATAAAGAAAAAAAATCACAGAAAGAAAAAAACAGTAAAAAAAATAGACTCAAAAATTTGGGAGCACAGAAGTTTGTTTACTGCTTTGTATTTGTTGGTCTTTTGTGAGAGAAATACATTGATTGTATTGTGCTGGACTGCAGTTGACTTACTTATATATATCCACACTTAAAAATAAGTGTATTTATGAAATGAACATAATAAGAAATTTAGGGTGTGTGTGTGTGTGTGTGTGTGTGTGTGTGTGCATGCGCGCGCAGCAGTGCCATACAGATTAATGTAATAAGCAAAGAAGAGAAATCTCAAGTAGCAGATATTGGCTAAAAAAAAAAGGAAAAAAATTAATAATCAAAATGCCTGAAAATTGGAATAGCTATTTTTCTAAGACTCTTAATTTCAGTCATTGGAAGTGTTAAAATAGAAGTGGGAGTCAAGGCTCTGCCAGCCTTTGCCAATCTCTGTGGAACTTTGGGTAAATTAGGGGAAAGAACTGTAGCTGGTGGACATAATAGAATGTCCTGCTCCAGTGTGGACATGTCCCCCCGCCTGCTGTAGGGCTTTGTGCACAGAGAATGCCTTTCACTTCTCTTCTACTTTCCCCTCCCTGTGGGGGCTCTTGGTAGTGTCTACTTATTAGAAACCCCGTAGATGAACTTGCTGGAGTAGGTATGAGTTGGGGGCTGATGTCATTCAAAGTTATGAGTTTCCATTTCCAAGTGTCGCGTGGCTATACATCAGTGCTTTAGGCATTCCTGTCTCGGCACAGGTGAAGCACCATGCTCAAATCTAAAGTCCTGTCAGGAGAATGTCACTCTCGTGTCTCTTGAAAACTCTCAAATGTGCTCCAGCTTACAGCCTGCGCAGTATTTCCCCAAAGCCTCTTGCCTCACTCTGGCCTAGCCCAGTTCCTTATACTTCATAATTGCTCCAGGGACTCCCATACGCCAGCCCCTCAGACTCTCTTGGAAGCCAGAGCCCCTGAGGTCTTCTGCCTCTTGTGCCTCGTCCCTCTCCTGCACTTCTCATCTAGGTTGCTCTTTCTCTGTTCTCCAGATTCTGTAACACAGGGAATGGATCTGTGTTGTTTTTTTTTTAGATTCAGGAAGAACAGGGGGAAGTTGATCAACTTTTATCTTGTTGCACAACAAGATAAAAATCCCTCCTTAGCTTTCCCTTACTGACTTTCATTCTTGTTCACCACCTATTTTCCTGACATTGCAGCAGCGTAGCAGGCAAGTCAGGCTGGAAACAACTTCAGTAAATTTCAGGCATAGGAACATCACATGTTGAAACTTACTAAGAGCCTCCCATGTCTGCAGTTCCTCTACCAGATCCTAAGGAAAGAGACAAAGCAAATTACGTGAATAATCTTCACTCATAAAGAATTTCAAATCTTCTGAGCCAGCCTGAATAAAATCATATGAAGTAGATTTAAAGGAAGAAAATCAATAAATGTGAAAATGACTACAGCTCTACACCCTGGATAGGCTGAAGAGTCCTCAGTATTGATGGTACAGCATGAGCAGAGCTCTGGGATTCGAGGAAGCGTTCATGGAAGGAATATTGAATAAATATTTAGAAGGTGTAAAAAACCACATAACTGGGAGATTGGTGTAGAGAGCAATTGGTGAAGAGTCACAGCAATGAGCAAGAGACAGAATATTTACATAGTCGAAGTGGACTCTGTCCTCTGGCTCCCATATCACTTATTGTATGACTTGGATTTTAATTTATCCCCCAATACACTGAGTGTTTAAATTAAAGGTATTTATTACAGTAAATGATACATTGTCATTAATCTGCCTCAAAATACTTCCCTAGCTTTGAACATATGTTAGTTTTTATCATACCTTGTACTATATAGTCCACTGTACTCCTGGACTAATAGAAAAGTTCTTCCTAAAATATCATTTTCATCACATGTTTGAATTTCTGTTATCTATGATAAAAACAAAAACTTATTAGCAGGGCTGAGGAGACAGCTCAGTAGAATGAGTCCCTGCTTGGCAAGTGCAGGGTCCTGAGTTCAATCCCTGGTACTGGAAAAAAAAAAAAAAAAAAAAAAAAAAAAAAAAGAAAGAAAACACTTATTAGCAAAAGCAGTGTGACTTTTCTTGTTCCCCTACTTCTCTGAATAGGTTCCTATGAACTTTTCAATTTCACAGATTTTTAACTGACCAATCACAACCCGTGTATATAATGGAATATGTCAGACAAAGTTAAATATCATTGTTTGTAAAGGAAAAGCCTCTCTTTTAGAAGTAGATTCACATTTGCCTGGTGAATCCACCTGTAATACCAAAAGAATAGGACTACCATGCTAAAAGTTTTAAAATGTCTTAAATGGGACTGTCTACAGGCCCCAACCAGTGGACTGTTTGGAAATTAATATAAAGTAAATAATAAGAGGCAAAACAATTTTGTAGACACTAATAAATGAATCTCTCTCTCCCCCTCCTTATTCTCTCTCTGTCTCTGTCTCTGTGTCTCTCAGACTCATTGAATTTAAAAAGAAGTATTATTGTACAGATATAAAGCAAGAGATGTCATCTTTATTTTTTAAAGAGAGTACAAATTAGAACTAAAACAGAAAAAATTATAAGTGATACAGAATTTCACTTAACAAACAAAGATGAATTTCACAGTATTTGTTATAATACATAGTGTTGTCTTCCAACCAGTTATATATATATTACCAGATATATGCATGTAAAATTGGAAGAAGAAAGAAAAAAGAAAGGAATGTATAAGATATTAAGAAGAGAAAAAGTACAAACAATTAAGAAAAGAGATAAAATATAAAAGTATTATATGCTCCTTTCAAGGCTAACAATGTAGCTTCACACACCGAGGACACTGAGAGAAAGTGAAGCAGGGATCCTGAGAAGTGGCCAAGGGATCCAGTACTTTATTACTGGAAAGCCTTCCAGAAAACAGATTGGCATTGAATAGGCATTGAAGTGTTCTGCAGCGAACTATATGCAGGGTGCTGTTTCTTGGCTTCACAGTTTTAGCTAAGGTATTGGGTTTTGGTTGAATTCCAGTGACACAGCTCCTAAGTGCAGGCTTTTTCTTCTGGAGTCTGAGGGAAACAATCATGAAATAAAAATCTTCAACAGTCTGTTTGTTCTGTTACAAAATGTAACACCCCTTCTTAATGAGAAAAGACCCTCCTAAGGGTTATGGGGACTGAGGGTACCACCACAGGTACTTAAGGATAGTTAAATAATAGTTTGAAGATTATGTTGTTTCTTAATAAAATTCAGTTACAGTAGCACAAGTTTGTGAATTATACAGGTTAGAGAAATACAGAGACCCAAATGGATAGTTCTGGGATGGGAAAAGCATTAGCCACAAATATTTATTCATTGTGCTACTTGTTTTCTTAGCCTATGAGATGAAATTTCAGTTTGTTTATGAGAACTAGCAATCCCTTTCCCAGCCTGATCAGTGGCTAGTGAATGCTTTTGTGTGAATGAAAATCTCACCTATCAGGGGATAAAAAGGATAAGGACATTCACAGTGCCACGTCATGTTACTGAAGTTTGTAGAACTGGCAGTTGTTGGATCATGTTGAAAACATATACCTCCTGAAGCGCTACGGCTTGATTCTCTGAAAATAATTTACACAACAGATCTTTCTGGCAGATTTATGATTTTGTATAGCTTGGAGGGAGAGACTGGTCTAGCTGGATGCCTCCTGGTTTCATTAGCATAGCCCAGCCCACCTCCAACACACGCCCAGAACTACCTCATTAACCATTGGGATCGCAGCCAAAAATATAAAACTACAGTGAATATAAAGCGAATTACTGGCGAGAGAGCTGTGGAGCAGCTCACCACTGAACCCATTACTTTTCCAAGATCAGAAAAATATTACAGTGACAGGCACTGCTCCTCATTCAGATAAGAATTCAAGGTTTTTATCTAGAATAATTAGCTGCAACATAATAATAAGATATACAGCCCAGCTGCATCCATTTGCATGCTTCTGTTAATCTCTCTCTCTCTCTCTCTCTCTCTCTCTCTCTCTCTCTCTCT
>NW_004524710.1:6713941-6728534 GCF_000260255.1 Octodon degus | reverse complement strand
TCTCTCTCTCTCTCTCATTTATTTTCTGGATAGCTTTGACATTGTAAACCACAGACGAATTGGAGCCTGGCATTGAAAAGAAGTGTTCTGCAATGATTGTTTTTTTCCTTGTCTAAAGAAGTTGACTTCTACAAGAGGAAATCTGAAAAATGACAGGGGCAAAGAGGAAAAAGAAAAGCATGCTTTGGAGCAAGATGCACACGGTGCATTGTGAAGACATCAAACAGTGGTGCAGGAGGCGGCTACCTATTCTGGAATGGGCACCCTGCTACAATCTGAAAGAAAACCTGCTTCCAGACACTGTGTCTGGGATCATGTTGGCAGTTCAACAGGTGACACAAGGTAATGTGCTGTATTTGCTTTTCTAGGTTACTGCAGAATGGATGTCACTTTGCTTCTTGGCAAAGTACTAACAATCTAGGATTGACAGTTTATTTCATGAACTGAATATTTAATCAAATGGATATTAACTTGGAAAAAATACATACTAAGATCTCCATGTTTAAGAGATTGCCTAATGTCCTTTTACGTTTATTTTTGCTTGCAGTGAAGCATTGAACCCGATTTTTCAATGGCACTACAGATTTTCAATGTGAAAGTTCATATTGTTTCAGAGTAAAGAATTAGTAAATGGAGGAAAGTAGGCTTTTATAACTTGATCTTAGCAGCATAATTTCTTACCTTCACTGAATCAAGCTATAAAATATTTCCTGGTTTGAATATAATTGTTTTCGAACTTAATTAGCAGCACGCAATTACCTGTTGGAGCACTGAGAGTTGCTGTAAGCAAGGAACAAAGCTTTCTGTACATAAAGGAGGCTCTTTGCCAAGCTCATTATTTGCAAAGAGAATACTGGATGTCTTCAGAGCTCATGTTTTACTGTGCGTACAGATTTGCCTTTGTACCCTGTTACCTCCAGATCCATATCTCAATAAAAAATAAACTAGTGAGAAGTCTGATTTTAACATTCCCCAACCAATTCTAAATAATATTCTTGGTTTAGATGGATGTTTTTCTCTTGGTGTGAGCTAGTTAGCTAGGGTGTGTTGACTAGTTAATGTGTATTTTCCCTAAAGGTACATTCATAATAGTTTTTGGCTAACACAGGTAATTATTTTCTACCTGTAGCAAGGAAAGACACATTTCTCAGCCTTGAGAATTTGGTACAGTTTTCTTGGCATACCATCTTATAGGTTTATGTTTCCTTGTAATTTCACTGCATGCTTGACTTTATTATTTATACTGTTAAAGTATAAGCACTCTTTTAATTAAATTATTATGTAGCTGGAGCAAACTGGAGTGTGTATTTTTGTTTTTAGTATGATTAGGAACATCTGCACTGGAGGCTTTAAGATCTATAATGCTATCATATTTTATGGGATTCTATTTCATTGCATAGTCTTGTGTTACATTTTTAATGAGTGTTTTGCCAATAGCAAAGCATAGTAATCTTTTAGAAAACGCAAAGTAAATAACAGGTTAGGGCATTTCAGCTTTGCTTTTTTAAAATTCTAAATTCAATAAGAAATTCACCATGCAATTGAAAGCTTAGGTGATGCACTTCAAAGGGTTTTTTTTTTTTCCCACAATGGTTTCAGCATGTGTTATACATTTATTTTGCATAAATTTAATATGAAATGAAAGTATGCTTTTCAGAATGATTTGCTTTTACTCTGAAAAAAAATCAGGTTAGTAAGAATATTTGGGAATATAATAAAGTTTTTTGTTGAATAGCCTTATCAGTATGGTTTATGCGTAACTTTTTAGTGGTCAGTTGTAGAGCTTTTATTTGGGTATAGATTTTTGTGGAGTTTTGTTTTGTGAGTTATATATTTCATTGGTTATGAGAAGTGCATTGGTCAGTTTTCAGCTGGTGAGAAGCACAAAGCTTCCTCAGCTCCACGCACAGGAAGTTCCAGGCCTGGCTGCTGCTCCTCTTGGAAGGCTACCAGAGAATAGGTAAGTCTACTGCTAGGAAGAACTTCAAGAACTTTTGCTGTTGTGTGAAACAATAACGCTTTGGAAGCACCTAGCCCTTTAGAACAATTGCACCATATTTTCTCATGCTCACCCACTATGGGGACTTAAAAATTGAAATCTCACAAAACTGCCATTTATTATAAAGATCACGGGACCAAGCCCTTATATACATTTTTTCCTCCTTATCCTTAAAAAGTCCTGAGAGACAGCACTCTTCTGTCCATATAAGGAAATGTAGACTGAGCAGCTCAAGAAATTTTCCCTGGATTTCATACCTGATAAGTGGGGAGTGGGAACTGGATTCCAAAGCCAACACTCTTCACATTTTCAATGTGTATTCTACACTGCCAAAATAACTAGACTTTTCAGAATACTAATGTTATTAGTAATAGGAGACATTTCTTTGGAAAGGTAGGACTATCCTTTCCTTCCAATTACTTTTGATTCAGGTTTCAGCTCTGTAGTTTTCAGACTCAAAGGCAAAGTGACAAGAAAAATAATTGCAGTGGATACAGATTAAAGAAGACCAAATCTCCCATTTGGGTGAACTGATATTGGTGATTATTGTCTGCTCCATTTTGTTTGGCAAATGAGAAGAAGGGGTAGTTTTATTTTTCTATTGGATCATAATGGAAACAAAAATCTTTTTTATCTTTACTGATATTCAAAGCAGCTGTTTAATCCCCTAGTACAGAATATTCAAAATTACTGCAGTTAACATTTTTTGACCTAAAAATATGAAAAGTTTATATAATTCAACCTGGTATACTTCACAATTCTTTCATTTCTAGAAATGGACTTAAAATTAAACATAGTGGAAACTGGCATTTGAGTGTTCTTTATATATCAAATACCAAGTCATTGCTTAAAATTACTCTATTTAAGATTTCCTGGGCTGGGAGATGGCTCAGTAGAATAAATGCTTGCCTGGCAAGTGCAAAGCCCTGAGTTCAATCCCTGGTTCCACAAAGAAAAATAAATAAATAAAAATAAAAAAAATAAATTCCTAATTGTGAAGTATAAGTGTTTTATTTATGGGTCTACTTAGCTCCTCTAAAGTCTCTTTTGGGTTGACTGTCCTCTCTCTAGGCCCCTTTCTCCTCTTGGTTTTCAAGCATAACTCTGGTTTTTCTCTGTTATCTGTCTGGCCTTCTTTTAGGATCCTTTGTAGATTTTGCTCTTTGTTCTTTCCAAAAATCCCCACCTTCTGAGGACTGAAGCCCTGGCCTTCTTCTCTAAAAGCATCCTAGGCAATTTCCTCTTCATAAAAGACTCTGCCCATTAAACTCTTCTCAGCCGAGGTCAATGTGTATACTCATACAAACCTAGAATGTTCTGAAAGTGTTTCACTGCAACCTCTAGTGTTCTGAAGCAAACCAAATGACTGTGCCACCCTACTTAGAATTATAATAATCACAACAATAGTCACATTTAGCAACAAGTATAAACACTTGTATGAAAGTGCTTGACATGCACAAAATGAAAGTTCAGACAAGATAAATTATCATCTAAGGTCACACAGCAAATAAATGGAAGAGATAAGATTTGAACTCAGGCAGTGAGTTGGCCTCAGAAATTATGCTCTTTTCAACTAGACTTGCTCTCACTGAAAGTGCTGAATCGTTCTCACTTCTTTTTGTAACCCTGTGCACAAGCATGTGGCCAGTCACTAGGCTCTTTCTTTCCATCCTCAATTTCTTTCTGACCAAACGATCTTGGCTCAGGACCTCTGCTGTTGCCTTTCTGCTTTGTCTTCAATTCATGAAATCATCACTCTGAGCCTTCATTTTTGACCCTGTCTCCACCTCTGGACAATATTTCATAACATAGCAGTGAAAGTTAGAAAAAACCTGACTCCACTAGTGCCCTGCCCTGTTCGGAATTTTTTAATGACTCACTTTCTTTTAGTATAAAAACCCACCTAATCTGCACCTCCATCCATCTCATTTGCTCATCCAGTTAAGCATATCCAATTTGATGATTAATAATTGGGGCCTCTTTATATGAAGCTCCACTTAAACCACATCTCTCTTCTGACAACCCCTTTCAGTCTCCTGGGAAGATTTGTGTTTTCCTTCCTCCTACTCCTGTTGAACTTTTTACATATCTCTGTGATAGGCTTTATTTAACACGTTGTATTATAAACTTTTGGCATAGCTCTTTCTAAACTGCCCTCTAAGCTCTTGAGATAAAGTCTTTGTCTTCATACTTTTATTCTTACCAACTTGCAACTGCCTAGCACAAAAAAAGTGTGTTTTACCTACATAGTAGAAAGATTAAAATATTCTAGAAGCTTCTGATCATTCGCTTGCTACCTACTGCCACTGTAGGAAGAAAGTTGACTTTAAACTAATTCTTATGCTTAAAAAGTAATTGTAGTAAAGATTTATTTTCCAGAACCAGGGATTGAACTCAGGGCCTTGTGCTTGCCAGGGAAGCGCTTATTCTACTGAGCCATTTCCCTGGCCCCTGTAGTAAAGATATTGACAGAGTAAAAGCAATGTAAAGTTGCATAATGAATTTCTTCCAACTTCTCTTATTTTCTGATGTCATAAACTGGCAGCCCTCTAGACAAAGTGGGGAAAAGATACCTCTTTGTCTCTGTATCAATTTTTACTTCATCCCAACATGAGCAAGGATGGGAAGTTTGTATAAAACTCCAGATGCTTAGCTTTCCAAAAAGAGTGAGACAGGGTCATACAGAACCCAGAGTCACATGAGGCCAAAAGCGGCTGAACCTCTCTCTCCATAGGCTATCTTCACTAGATAAGCAACGTGCTTTGCGTTCTGCCACTGTCCTTACTATTCACTCAACCACCCTACTGTTCAGATTCTCATTATTTGCCTTACCTTATGGGTGGCTAAATCTTTCCCCTGCCAACATGCATTCTAATATATTTTGTTGAGATGCTTTTAATTCACCCTTAAATAAAACATTTATAAAGACACTACAAGGGCTGCCGAGATAGTTCAGTGGACTAAGTGCCTGCTTAGGCAAGTACAGGGGCCAGAGTTCGATCTCTGGTGCCAGATGCGCTGCAAGTCCCACATCCAGGCATAGTGAGCCGCTGACCAAGTCTGGATGTGGTGTCATGTGTCTGTAATCCCAGCACTGGGGAGGCTGAAAACAGGAGGATCACTGTAAGTTCAAACTGCATCGTGAGACCCTGCACAAAACAAAACAAAACAAAACAAAAATAAAACAAAATCTATAAAAAACTAGGCTTTTTAATTTTATTTTATTTTTTAAGGAAAGGGGCACTGTGAATCAATCTCAGGACCTCACACTTGTCAGGCATATACTTTGCTGCTGAGCTATATTCCTGGCCCCATAAAACTAGGTTCTTAAACTGACCCATAGACATTCTAATATATATTATTTTTTCATAATCCTATATATATATTAAAAATTATAAAAACTATGCTGGAGAGAAGTCTATAGGCTTTAAAGGGGTGACTTCTTCCCCCTAGTAAGTAAATATTAATATGTATTTGTTCATTTTAAAGAAATACAAAACTTTAGGTCATTCTTTAATCATGTTCAAATTGAGGAACTATTTGTGCTTTTAAAAATGCTTTAAAAACTTCTAGTGCTCCTTACTAGCATTAGATAAAAGTCATAAGCATCTACCCCAGTGTCCTTTAATTGGTATCTTGTAAGCCCTCACTAATGAATATAGTGAATATATTTGTAGATGAGCAAATATTTGTAGAGAATGTCATGGTCTTAAATTACGTTACCAACAGGGTTGGCAAGCTTACCAGCGTAAGGCTGATCTTTATTTAGTTTATGTCCTAGCGTACATGACCACTTGGGGTTAGTTTGTTGGTAGCAGAATAACTCAAGCATTGAGAGAGGGTGGAAACCTAAAATGCATGCATGCATTCTTAACTCTATAAGAACTTAACTCACGGAGGGGGAACAGGAGAGTGCTGTACCTTGCATTCCAAGTGATCACCTAGAAATTTTGTTTTCAAATCATGAAAAATTTTAAGCTGCTGCAGGGTTTCCTGATGTTCAAACCACAGCGTGTTGGACCTCAGACAAAAGATGGATGTTCCTTATGATTGTGCAGACCGTGTGGCAGTACTGGCATTGAAACATATGTGTGGAAGCTGAGCTTCATTGCACTCCTGAGGGCAGCTTAGTGGCATGTGGAACAATAAGTGGAAATTCCTGAAGCATACTGCATTGCAAAGATTAAAGGTTGTCTGGGAATTCTTCTCTGTGTACTTCCAGCCTAGGGGAGACAGAATCCTAGCATTAGCTGCGTGTCTCCAACCCAGCTCTCTGAATCACTGCATCTTTATATTTTGACTTTTCTTTTGTCTAGTAATACAATAGCTAAATATTCCTTAAAAAAACAAAAGGGCTAAATTCTACTCACCAGCCCACACTCCCCTCCAATGTACAGGAGAGCTGAGAACACTTTACTGGCTCCTCCCCTCTCCCCATTTTCCCTCATGGAGTGACCCATTCCCTTGCTAAAGCTCTGACTTCCTTCAGCACTTTTGATTTTCTTCTATTTTTGCTTCAGTCAGTTGATTAACCTGGACTCCACCATGACAGCTAGAAGCTGGTCTTCACTTAAACAATGTATACGAAAAATGGAAGAGGCATTTCTTCCCAATACAAATCTGAGCTGTAGCAATGAAAAGCAACAGGGATATTTCCTAAGTGGACTGCTTATTGTAGAAAAATGATTTAGATTTTGAAAGACTATTAAGAGAATGCATCCTACAATATTTAAGGCACATGGAAAAGCCATGACCGTCGCTTTCAGGGTGTCAGAGTATTTGCAACAGCAGCAGTGAGTGTGAAGATGAGGTGTGTGGCCAACATAGACTTCTGTGGCTGTAGGACAAAGCTTCTGTGTTGGTTACTTAGGGACTGCTCTTGTTGCCTTTAATTGCTCTAGCTCAGATTTGTGTTGGGAAGCAATGCCTCTTCCACTTTTAGTTCACATGATTTAAGTGAAGGCCAGCTTCTCACTGTCATGGTGGAGTCCAGGTTGATCAACTGACTGAAGGTCCTTACACTGGGACTCTCTACTCTTTGGACCTGTTGCAACCACTATGGGGCTAATGAATATACTAATACCTGCATCTCATTTTGAAGAAATGAATCATATTCTACTAAAGGTGATGCCCAGGCCTAGCGACTTGTTTTCTTTCTCCTCCTTCTTCCTCTCATTGTCCCCTCTCTTCCTCTTTCTCTTCTTCTTCTTCTGCTGCTTCTTCCTTTACTCCTTGGTTCCTCCTCTCCCCTGATACATAGTGCTCTTCCTCACTTCCCCTGTTTCTTTGTTTTCCTCTTCTTTTTCCCTTCCTACTCTACCCCTTCTTCTTCCCATTATCCAAGACTCTAATACACAGTGGTGTTGAGAGTCACATCCAGATACTGGTCCAGGTGAAGGCTTATGGCTCCATATTTATAAATGACACAATTCCATACTCCTGACTAGGAGCAGACTCAGGAATGAGATCTGCTGTCTAGACACAAAGGTGTGGGCTTACCACACAATAGGCTGGTCCTTTAGTGTTTTAAAATTGTATTGTGAAAAAATGACTCATGTGGCTCAATCAGTCTGCATCCCAACACCTGTGTGGGACCTTTCAAGAAGGGCCAGCTGCTTTTGTGCTGGAACTGAAGACAATAATGATGAAGCAAAATAATAGCTTTTCAGCACTTCCATAGCTTAAAGATGAAGCTAACCTACAACAAGTCAGAGCAGAGGGAAATGGTTCTGATGACAGCGAGTACATCCTTGACTTTGCCCTTGTGTGTGCAAACAGCTTTTTTCTTTGCTTATATCAGTTTCAATTGAGCAAAACACCTCAAGGACACATTTGAATGATGTCACAACTTAAATGTGCTATGTAGATTGTTTTTAACCCAATGAAAACCAGAAAGATACATATTGGTGTACTCTATATTTTCATGAAGTGAGAAGCTGGAAGCTCTAAAGAGAGCCTTGTGTGAATTGTTCCCAGTTCTAGTTATAATAAGGTGAATTATATCGTGTATAAGCTTTTAAGTGCAAATCTTTCTGATAGCCAAGTCCAGCCTTCTGTCTTACTGAAGTCTTCAGTCTTTACCTTCAATTGCTTTCCCTATTTGTTTCCAGAAAGGTGGGAACAACCTGGGTGGGACTGGAGCTGGGCTGAGCTTCCTTTCACCTCACCCCTCAGGCAGCTGTCCTCCATGGTGATGATCACTTCCCGGACAAAATAAAGCCCGTTTCCAGCCCACACCAGAAGAGATCTCTCAAGGTGGGAAGAACACCCACTGTGTGAGCTACTATTTTTTTCCTCAAGAGTCTCTCATGGCCCCAAACTGCTAGAGTAGCTTGGGATGGGAGAGGAAGGCAGACACGCTTTGCCAGTGGCCTGAGTCATATGGAACTCTAGGTTTTACTATTTAACATAGGTGACACAGGAAAGAAGTCCTGGAATGAGAGTTTAGAAAAAAAAAAAAAAAGGACAATGAAAAGGACAACAAAAGTACATTAGAATCTAGAACCAGAACCATGGAATCCCAGCACCATGGAATCTAGAACCAAGACCATGAAGATGAAAATCCCTTTTATTTGGTTTGGTGCCTTTTGTCCCATCTTGGCTTTTCTGTGTCAGAAAGGGTAGCTGCCTTTATTTGAAATATGTTTGCTCTGTAGCAAAGCCTGCCTGATGATTCAGAAAGGAGAGCTGGGTATTGCTTGCAAGGCCTTTTGAAGGAGCTCAAGAGTCTCCACACAGCTTGCTTTTCAATAAAACTTGGCTGTGTGTGGAAAGACATGGGTCTCAGAGGACCTGGGACTCAGCTTCTTCAAGTGGGCTTCTTCCCTTTGCTTTCCCATCCTCCCATGTCCTGAAGTTCCAGGCATGGAGGGCTTTGAGGTATGCATCTTCAGGATTCGTCTCCACCCCATTTCTCAGGTGGTTTGGGAGGCTGCTTTCCCATTCGTGTTTGCTCGCTTAGAGTACCCCAGGGGATGAGTGCTGAGAGCACACCTGGTTTTGCATTCAGGGTTTTCAGGTTCCATTTTCAAAGCACTTTGAAAGCCAAATTAATATGTGCTGAGCTGTAAAAGGCTCAAGTCAACAACTTCTGACTTGCCAGTCCTACAGACAACCCACTACTATTATGGACTACTGGATTACTGTATTATTTTGTTGAATTCACGCACCTACAATATTTAAGTGGCAATGGAATACCCATCTCTGACAAAAAGGGGATATAAATGAAGGACCATTTTGTATCTGTATATACAAAATAGTTAGGATAGATATGCAGCTACTTTCTCTTAATTCAATGAGAAGAAAGATTTGTACTAATAGTGTTTGGACAGGATATCATGTCTGCATCTTGTACTATGAATAACCACTAAGAAGATAACAATATGCAATGTGTTAATTATTAAAACTGTCCTACTAATTGGTTTTGAAACTGTCTCATTGCTATTTGTTTCTCAATAAAATTAATTTTAAAAAAGGAAAAGAAAGCAGGCCTTAGGCAGCTTGTACCTCTTCCTTCCACACTTCGCCAAGGCCTGCCCTTTATCACAGCCCAATTCACTCCATCCTATAGAGAAAAGGACCTGAAAACTGCTTACAAATGATCTAAACTTGTCCCGGTACATCCTGGCATCTGCCAACCTGCCTGTGTGGTACTACACCCAGGCGTAGTTGCCCCGGGCCAGCAGGCTTCATGTGTCTGACTAGTCAGTGTGCTCTGTCTGGATCAAGCTTCCAGTATCCTTCAGGCTCTGCAGGGCTTTGTCATTCTGGCCTTTCAGGTGTTCCACATCGGCCAGAAGGATGTGAGTTTCCACACTGTACCTGGTGTCAAAGAATTTCATCTCTTTTGCTGAGCACATTTATAGCAAATAGAATTCTAGATTTGCATGCACTAAGGTATTTAACTCAATGTTTTATCAAGAGTTTACATGGCTTTATAAATAAATACCAAAAATTATAAGATGAACAAGAAGACACTTCACCAAACTTTATGTGTTTTATAATCTGGTGAGAAAGAGAGAGAATTAAGCATGTACAAACCAAAAGTCAGCTTTCTCTAGGAGCATATTTTGACTTTAATTCATTGTCAGATTGTTCCAGGTAGTTTCTCTTGCTTTGTGCCATTTCATTTGAAGTGCTGTGTAAGTCATTAGCTGATGTTGATCCAATTAAGACGTAAATACAAAAAGGATGTGAAAGCTGCCCTCCTGGTCAGTCCCAGCCCGGGGCTCCACTGCAGACGTGTACAGACTTATTCTCAGTCTGTGAGCTCAAGGGCTGCCTTAAGACCCCCACCTTTTCTGACTCTGGAGATGTCTCAGCTGGGCTTTTCCCTACCAGTAAACGTAACCCTCATCAGGCTGGAGGGCTCTGTTCTTGCCCGCCATGAGCACAGGAGCATGCTTCCATCTCATCTTAATACCATTTCTTGAAGTAAAAAACACAATGATTGTTTTTTGCTCCAGGCCTTGTGCTTGACTGACTTTTTCTTTTCTCCAATTACATTTTGTTTTTCTTCACGTAATCCATTGATTTCAGTTCCCTCCTTTCTCCTGGTGAGTTGTAGAAGTAAATTTCCAGCCCAATTCTCTCTTGCAGAGAGATATAAATCCACATGTAGATGCAAATATCTAGCTGCCTGGATGTCTCCGAGAGATGTGTTGAAAATGGAATACATCATTTCTGCCCCCGTCAAGCCAGTCCTTAGCCTCTACTTTTTATCATGAAAGTTACCCCTAACTTACCATCTACCTGCTTATCCATGCCAGAAATCTGGGAACGATCTTGATCCCTTTTTCCTCTTAACAGCCACGTTCTACAACCAAGTTCTATAAACACTTCCCTTTAAATGTCTCTCACATACATTTGGGGCCCATTGCCTTTGTGGAAAACTTCCTTGATAGTAGTAAGATAAACAACACTCATATCTGTTAAATGCCCAAGATATGCCATACAGCCTACTGAGGATGCTTTGCATTCTGTATTAATGTTCGTAATAAGAATCATAATAATTTTCTTTAGTTATTATTTGTATTTCATGGAAGAAGGGAGATTGATTAATTTTCTGTAAGATAAGGACAGTGTTTAAATTCAAGCCTTTTTGATTGGCAGGCCTCATGGCTCTGCTTCTGTTGAGCCACCAAAACCTGCTCCTTGCTAGTTAGTGTATCTTTGTATGTCTAGTTCTGTCCCTCTATTATCATCTTTAAACTGCAATAAAAGATAGTGGAGAAACTATCAATCTCTTGCAGCAATAATAGACTAGTAGGTCTGTTGCTCACGAGGTTCCTGGGATACAGTAGTTGTTGTCAAGCTTTTGAGGCCTCGCACGAACAGCTCATTACAGCATGAAAAGATAGTGTGTGCTTTACTTTAACCCATTCAGTGATTCGAACCCTGGACTTTTGGTTAATAGTCATTTTTGAACCAAAGGAATGTGTGTTTACTGGTGTTTTGTCTTCACACTATTATGATTAACAATGGAAGGACCACCACAAATGAGTTACCAGATGGAAATAACTGTCCTCATTACACACACAGCTTGGGTTTGATTTTGTATGAGTAGTTCTTGAGAATTCCTACACTACTTAATTATTTTGTTTTCAAGAATACTGATATCTATCTTGTGAGTTTTCTTTATTCATTTATATTAAAAATGTTTGACAGAATGTGCACTCTTTTGCTGTGTTCTTGGACAGAGAAAGACAGCAAGCAAGCCCACAGGGGCTTATTATTTTTTCTTTCCTCAGAAATGTGCACAAAAGTATATGAGAAAATGACCTTGTTATTTCAACCTCAGAGCTACCTTCCTGGTATGGGTATGGAAGGGTGGGAACATTTTCTTCATGAAAGTTTGTGCAGTATTGATTTCAGCCACTTTTTGCCTTGAGTAGATTGTGTAACCCAGAGAGCTGCCAAATAATTCTGTTTTTATTTAGGAACATGGAGATAGTACAATCCCATCTATATAAGATAACATGAAATGAATTCTTGGTGGTAAAAATTGGACCAATATAGAAGACAAATCGGTGGTCTTAAAATGTGAGCAAGATTTGATCAGCTATGGACATATGATATTATCTAAAATGGTATTTTAAAACATCACATCCTATTGGTCACTGTTGTTGGAAATAATCTCTAGGGAACTATACACAGATAACACAAAAGGATGATAACCAGTGCCCCATATTATTAACTGTTAGCACACAGGTATAGCCCTAGCAAAATTAGAATGGAGCAAAGTAGTTTAGAGCCATGTTCTGAGGATTTTAAAGCTGAAGTTTGAATGTGCTAGTAGAAAGAGAAAGAAAAACATATTGAAGCTTACTTTGAGGTAGTTTCTGGTTCTTTTATCATGGCAATAGCACAGACTAAGAAATAGTGGAAGAAAAAACCCATACATTCTTGGATATGACTTCTTCGGCCAGGAAAGGAGTCCTTCTTAGAGTGTTCAACGTGGGCCTCTCCAATTAGCAGCATTCTTCTTTACTGTGGGAGGCAGCAGGCAGCAGAGAGGAGTCTGAAAACTTCTGCTCTACAGGTAGACTGGAGGTTGAGGCACTGTATATATGGAGAGGTAGATCGAATCCTGATCCAGGAGCCAGGTCAGGTTCAGGGAGGCTAGCTAAGACACACAAACTCAGTCCGGTAAGT
Organism: Octodon degus; assembly: GCF_000260255.1. NCBI lineage: Eukaryota > Metazoa > Chordata > Mammalia > Rodentia > Octodontidae > Octodon > Octodon degus. The sequence goes on along the minus strand of NW_004524710.1, from coordinate 6,715,882 downwards.
GTGGAATTTAACACTTAAATGTCAACCTCTGGTACTAGGACACAAAAGGCAGGATGATGAATAAAGTGTCAGAAGCTGTGATGAAGCATAGGAACAATTCAGGGTTAGCATCTAAGTTCAAAACTCTGAATAAAGGGATTGGAGTTAGAGTATGTCAGCAGCATTTCTAGATCTCAGAGTCTTCTCTAACTTTCTACTCCGTATACAAGGAGACCCCAGATTTTGGTGGGTGAGGCTGTGTTTAGGAGATACAGTGAGACACTGCACCTGGCTGGCATGAGTTCTGAGGGAAGAAAGCACCAGCCTACAGTGCCATTGACAGTTATGTACTGGGGTTTCCCATTCTCACATTTGAACACCAGATTGGTCTCTGCTTTCCTAGTGATTACCCTAGGGCCATTGGTAGAGGTATTTGAGTTGCTTTTTTTTTTTTTTCTTCATCTCAATACAGAGGATCAAGTGGTGAGCCCAGTTTCTGCAACCCTCCAGTGCCTCTCATATTTGGAAAGGATTGGACATTTTCCTAATATTGACTTTTAAATATTGACTTTTTAAATATTAAGAATTTATGGACTATAAGACCTTTGAGTTTTTAGTAATGCAATGATAAGCCTTGAAAGGTGTTAAACATAGTGCCTAATCTGATGAATATTTAAGCACAATTATTAACAGTAAAATTAACATTTTAGCATAGCTTTAATAAGTGATTGAGGCATTCCTTTGTGATAAGTCTAAATAAGTATTAATAAAGGACTGCTATATACACATGTAGAAACTTACCTTGAGGGCTCAGAATCTCTAATTTGCAAATGTTTCTAGTTTCCAAATCAAGTTTCTGAATGGCAATTTTAAGATTACTATTTTACAAAACAATAAAGGAAGATCGTTCCTGTCTGAGCTCAATAAAACCTATTTCATAGTTGCTTAGAATTAGTGAGGCCCTGGGTTCAATTGCCAGTAGCAAACAATCTACAAATCTATACTATAAGAATGTAAGTATGTCAACTGAAAAGTAGTATTTCCCATTTGTAAATCCCGGAGGTAGAAATTAAACTATAAAGTACCAGCTATCATGTAGGTATCAGAAACCTGTCCTGACAGCTCCTTCTGCTACTCTGAGTACCCAGGGCCACATGTTTTTGACCTTGTATCCTGGCCTCTTATGACTTCCTGCATTGGATGGGGGCTATATTATCATAAAATGTGCACTAATAGAAGATTTTAGTAAATAAATGGAGGACTTCAGTTCATCTCTTGTCTCTTATTTTGCAAGAAAATTCTTTTTTAAAAATAATTTTATTAAGAAACAAATAGTAATGAGACAGTTTCCAAACAAATTACTAGCACAGTTTCAATAATTAATACATTGCATATTGTTGTCTTAGTGGTTATTCATTCTACAAGATGCAGACATGATATCCTATCCACAAACACTATTAGAACAAATCTGTCTATTCATTGAATTAAGAGAATGCAGCTGTATATCTATCCAAACTATTTTGAATATACAGATACAAAATTGTCATTCATTTGTATCCCTCTTTTTGTTTAGCTTTGACAGAGAAAGGTATTCCATTGTCATTTAAATATTGTAGGTCCATGAATTCAGCAAAATAGTCCAGTAGTCCATAATAGTAGTGGGTTTTCCATAAGACTGGCAATGTCAGAAGTTGTTGACTTGAGACCTTTACAGCTCAGCATATTAATATGGCTTTACTTTTTATACTTTGATTTTATACTTTTCTGATGGATGGTTAGGACCAAGATAAAGCAAGACCTATATAACAAAAAGTGTAACTTTTGTATGTGACAAGGTCAGTCAAATTCCCTTAGGATTTATCCTGAAACCCTGAACTGCAGTTTGTAGATCCTTTGTCAGTGTCAGCCATGTAGATAGGTCACGGCCATTGCTTGACCAATTTGCTCTCTGTGAAAGCCTGA
>NW_004524710.1:6701574-6713831 GCF_000260255.1 Octodon degus | reverse complement strand
TCCTGAATCTTCACTGACCTTGAAAGGCTAGGGCCAAAATATTGGTTGTCCTTGCAGCTCTTCTTTTTCCTTAATTTTTGGTCTGCGAACTTAGGTTGTTAACCCTCCAGAAGAGAAGCTTATTATTGTTACCCTACAACTTAGGCAATGGAGCTTAACCTCACTATCTGTCTGAATATCAGACATCTCTTAGGCATAGCATGGAACAGGTATGAAAGAAAATTCTTGTGTGAAATCAACATTAAGTACAATTTTCTATTTAACATGCCATTTAAGCCCAGATGAGCACTTAGCAAAATTATTAATGACATCATCTGCTATCTATAAAAATTCTGATCACTTATTTAACTGTTTCTTTGCATCAGTGCAGTGTTGGGCTTTTTCCTCAATATCCCCTACTTCTCTTTTTTTCCTTCCTGTCCCTTTTGCAAATTTCCTTCTCCAAATTTTAAAGGGAACTACACCATTTTTTCTTTTTTGGGAGCAGAACTGGGGATTGAACTCAGGCCCTTGTGCTTGCCAGGGAAGCGCTAATTCTACTGAGCCATCTCCCTGGTTCCACACCAATTCTTGCACAGTTAATTAGGTGTTTCTCATATGACTCTATAGCTCTGATAGAACTATAAAAGAAGATGACGCTTTCTTTTTAAAAGTTTATGTGAAAATATTTGTTCATTTCTTCTTATGCTAAATTTGAAGATCTGTAAGGTTACAGATAGTATTGTGTGTGTGTTATTTATCATTAAATTGTTTGTACCTAGTTAGGTGACCAGCATACAGAAGGCATTCAGTAAATACTGGTTGAATCCTACTTGCTGGAAGTGTAGCTTAGTGGGAAAGTTTTGCCCAGTGTTCTCAAAACCTTCCCAGCACTGAGGCAAAGAGGTTGGCATCTTGAAGTTCACAGAGGTTACATAACTTGTGCAAAGTCTCCTTGCAAAAACAGAGAATATCCAGACCCTTGTTTCTCTAATTCCTTATTTTATGACATGTGGGGCAGGTCTAGAGTACAGACAGTGAATGCCAGAGATGGTGAGCTCTATGCAGTGAACAGCATTAGGAGAAGTGAGTCCGCTTCTCACAGGTGTAGTCTCTGCCAACAGAAACTCTCGCTGCGATAGCTTCTCCCCAGAACTGCTACGGGCTTCAAGAAATCCAGGGAGTGCGTATATTGGTGGATGAAGTTTGCATGCCTACTTGTAATCTGAGCAACTTCTTTGAGGACAACAATGTGCAATATATTAACCAGTGTTCATTTCTTATTATCCTGCATTAAAACTCTGTGTCATAGTTTTTATTTCTTTTGTTATTTTTTGCTCTTTAAAATAAAAAGTAAAAAAGAAAGAAGTCCAGGTAAATTAATACTGATATTTTTTTGTAGCTGTAGGCAGATCACAATCATTTATTTATTTATTTATTTATTTATTTATTTATTTATTGTCAGCTCAGCCTATCCTAGGCATGGGGCTGGTGCGACATGTGTTACTAGGGATTGAACTGTGGTCCTTGAGCTTGCCTAAACTTGCCTCAGCAGGTGTTTTAGACTGCTGAGCTATCTTGCCAGCCTGAAAAGTCATAATCATATAATGGAAGCACTCTTAAGGATAACTATAAGGAGAGGAACTGGGGCACGAGTACAGACACAATCCTAGATATATAACAGCCCTGCCACTCTGCTGCTTCAAAAAATTACTATTTTTTAATCTTCAAAATTCTAAAAATTTTAACTGCTACATAAAACTCGCAAAACTGTACATATTCATTGGGTTCCATTTCACTGTATGTATATACTGTGGTACATGGAAATTAGGTTAAATGTGTCTGTCTCCTCCAACATTTGTCATTTCTTTCTGGAAAAATCTTTCAAAATTTGTTCTTCTAGCATTATATTATCCTCATGATCCTTCTGGGCAGCAGCACATCAGAACTTCTTGCACACATTTAGTGTCCTTTGGCCAGTTTTTCACCAGCTCATAGCCCATTTCCACCCCCTGCTCTCCCCAGCCTCTGGTACCCACAGCTTCTGTGAGATCTACATTTTCCATGCCGCATGTGAGTGATATTATGGAGTACTTGGCTTTCTGTGTCTGTTTTATTTCATTTAACATGATGACTTCTAGATCCATCCATGTTACTTCAAATAAAGCACCAAGGTCTCATTCTTCCTTCTAAAAAGCATTCCACTGTGGATATGTACATTTTCTTTACTCATTTATCAGTTCATGGACACTTAGCTTGATTCTATCTCTTTCTGTTTCTCAGGGAATTTAGTGTGGATTTGGAAACCATAGGAAGGGTTCGTCAGAGAAACCTCAGGCTTGGGCTCTGCCTGAGTCGCTAGAGCAAGTTATTTGCCTGCTCTTAAGATATAGTCTTTTTAAAGTTTTAAAAAAGTTTTAAAGAGAATAAAAAATAGTAAACAAAAACAAAAAGCCCACATTAGAAATGAAACAGAATTTTACTAAACAAAATAATAGGAATTTGACAATGGTTGTTATGCTGCATAATGTTGTCCTCAAATTAATTGTTTAGATTACCAGATATAAGCCAGAAGCATAAAAATTTAGTAAAAAAAAAAAAAGGTTATAGGAAACTAAAAAGGAGAAGAAAAAACATTAATCATTTACTGCTCCTTATTAGATCAACAGAAATCAGTAATATAATTATCCAAGCTATCCTGTATATGTATATAGATATATATTTTCCTCTTCCTTCTTTCTTTTGTCCCTTTCCTCATCCCAGTTTTTTTTTCTTCCCTTTGAACAGATTCTTTCCCTTTCACAGTATCTATTGTACCTTTCAGATTTTATTTACCTTTAGTTTCTTACACTAGCGAGACAATGCAATGTTTACACGCGTGGCTCTGATTTCTTTCACTTAAGAGTATAGTCTGTAGTTGTATCCATTTGTCTATAAAAGCCCTGAATTTATCTTTCATATAGCTGAGTAATACTCCATTGTGTAAAAAGACCACATCTTTTTCATCCATTCCTCAGTTGATGGGCATTTTTGTCCCCAAGATTTAGTGGTGATAAATTGTGCTGCTGCAAACATGGGTGCGCACGCATATTGCTGTGGTACGATGTTTTCAGTTGCTTTGGGAAAATACCCAGGAGGGGAATAGCTGGGTTGAATGGGCCCTCCAATCCTAGTTGTTTTGGGATTTCCATAGTGGTTGTACCACTCTACACTCCTACCACCAGTGGAGAAGGATTCCTTTTTCCCTGCAGCCCCTCCAGCATTTATGGCCAATGTTATTGGCTAACTTCTTGATGATAGCCATTCTTTCTGGGCTGAGATGGAATCTCAGTGTTGTTTTTGATTTGCCTTTCTTGAATAACCTGTGATGTTGAACTTTTGATATATTTATTTGACAATTGTATTTCTTTTCTGAGAAGTATATATTCATCTCAGATGCCCTTTTTTTGGATTGAGTCTTTCACTTTTGGGGACCTGATTTTTTAAATTCTTTGTCCTAAATAGAAGTCCTTTGTCTGAGGGATAGTTGACTATATTTTTTTCCCCAATCCATGGGTTTTCTTTTTACTGTGCTAGTGATTTCTTTTGATGTTTAGAAACTTTTCAAAAGGATTAGGTCTCAATTGTTGATTGCTTGAGCTATTTCCTGTGCAGCTTGGTTTTTGTTCATGAACTCTCTACCTACTCCTGTGCCTTTAAGATTTCTACTTACTGTCTCCTCCACAAGATATGCACAATAAGGGTAATAGTACACAACACAGAATTACTTTGGAGAAGAAAAAAAGATAATATAAGGTACTCAGGGCAGAAATGAGTATAAGTGAGGTTCTTGATAAGCGCTATTATTATAATGAATTGTGATTATCATCTATTTTCTATGAGAACATAAACTAGTATTGAAGATCATAGAAATAAACTATACAAAGATAGAGATTTTTATCTAGAATGTCAGTTGTTACATCTCTAGTACTTAATTCCAGGCAGATGTTTTCCTGCCTGTAGGCTTTAGCACTAATGCTTCAAGGTCAAAAGATGAGGAATGTCCATTTTGCAAGAACTCATTCAAAAGAATTTAAAGTAGAGTAGTTTTAGGCATCATACAAAGTATTAAGGCCACACCTCCCTGAGGTTTGCCAGGGGTAGGCATTTCAATCTTCCTACTAGTCTTTACTGATGCCACTTGCTAGATACGTGTCTTGTAACATCTGCAGGTACTCTGAAAGTTCACACACATGTTCTAATTCTCTCCCATTCTTCATTCAACCTCCCACTCCCTGCCTACCCAGATAGAAAACAGAATCAGTTATAAACAATCCAAAGGGGGACGAATGGGGTGAGATGGCAAATAGTCTCGTGTTAGGCCCATTGCATCACTCTATTTCAGTCTCTCGGGATGTGAGCCAGCACCGATGTCCATTCCTGGACAAAAGAACATCCTAGAAACTCTTGTGTCCCATGGGTCCATAACCATTCTCATTTAGTTTATTGTGCATGAACTCTTTGGGGTATTGCTGGAGAACAGCAGTGCACACACAAAACACCATTATTGCTTTCCTATGCTCCTGGGTGGCCACGCCTCCTTTTTATCCTAGACTGCATTGTGTGAGAAGAGAATGCTGGCCAGGTTGCAGCTGAATGGCCTGGTGTGGGCAGGCAGTTGCCGTCCAGTATCGCAGAGTCAGGGAGGAGGGATGTGCATCTCTCCCTCTGCTTGGCATTTCTTCCTTTCATGTGTGGTGTCATACTCTTATCTGTTTGGGGCCCATCAGCTAACTAATCTCCCGAAGTGGCCAGATTAACTTTAAATTAATCCTTCAGAGCAAATTTTGAAGTTAAGCGATCACGTTCTGTCCAGGGATTATCATCTCATGTGCATGATTTGACGTTTGCTTGTGTAGTATTATGACTACACAGTCATCAGATAACTTTTTTCCGGTAAACTAAAATAAATATAATTAAGTAATCCTTTTTACTAAAAATATTAAGAGAGAAAAATGACAAGGAGAGAGTCTTGCTCTTTCTATTAGTGATCCTGAAAAAACAATAATTCACTGAGTTCCCAGCCAAGTCGGCGTACATATTCGTCACCCTGCTTTTGTACAATTTAAGAAATATCAGCTTGTGTTCACATGCCTTTTTTTTTTTTAACTTTTCAAAGAAATAATTAATTCTTAGAATAGTGCCACAGACCCTATTCTCAGAGATGTATAAAAAGAACAATATTAGTCTGGGCGTGGTGGCTCATGCCTGTAATCCCAGTGCTCAGGAGGCTAAAAACAGGAGGCTCACTACAAGTCTGGTCTGTGTAGTGAGACCTTGTAGACCCTGTACTAAATGCATTTTATATATATGTATTTATGTCCATATATAAATACATTACTAAATTTATACATATATAAATACTAAATACATTATATATATATATATATATATATATTTGTTGGAGTGTTACATAAAAACATTATAAAAACATATAATTCTGAAACTGTGTGTTTAACAATATGAATATAATAAGTATGCAGTATATTTCAGTCTTTCAAACAGTTCCATAATATCCTATAGTGCATTTGTAATGAAATGTATGCAACTGTCTCCACAGTCACTGGGCATTCAGGTTAATTTCATGCTTAAGCACTACATAAATCATTTTAATGCATGGTACTGTGTATATGTTCTTCTATTATAGGACTGTGAGATGGTCTCCCATCACTATATCAAGGTGTACGTGTATATTCTGGTATTTCATTATTTTAAAAAATTAAGTTTATTGGTACCCTAGAGGTGCACATAATGATCACATTCATCACAGGGGCTTTGTGCCTGCACATGAAAATCTTGGTTCTGTTTTCTCCACCCCACAAGCCTCCCTTCATGCCCCTTCTCTCCCTATTTCCAAAACCTTGCTTCCATTTTGTCCTTTTCTCAAGTTTTCTTTCCCCCTCCCTCTCCCTTCCTTCCCCCTCCCTCCCCCTGCCTTCCCCCTCCTTCCCTTCTCCCCCTTCCTCCCCCTCCCTCCCCTCCCCAGATCCCCTTTCCATTTGCACACTTCCTTCCCATTCGTGCCTATATATTCACCCTCTTCTACAGGCACCTCACACGAGCACTCCTCTCCCATTCTCAGGCCACAAGATCCTGTCAAGTCAACATGGCCTACCTTTAGAAATAGGAAGCTTTGCAGGCCTGACTAGTGAGAGATTCTAACTCTCTACCAACAATAATGATAGTCACTTGCTTTCAAGCTAATATACCTTTCAAAGCAGTTTTTGTTGATGCAGTATGTTAGAAAATTGTGTTTTTTAAAGCCTAGCTCTCTGAGAGTTCCTATGAGTTTCCTTAAATGTCACATTTCTTGAGGTAAAATTGATACCACATTTCTCTTTTCAAATTCTCTGAGGCCATCCTTGCTCCTCAGCTGTGGTGTCTACTCGTACTTACATTCAGTTTGCGGGTTTTTTTGGTCACCATGACTTGGCTTCACAGAGTTCTTGTCAGGGTTTGCATTCCCTCAGCACCTATAGAAACCTGGCTGTTAGAATCTTGCAAGCAGGGACAAACAAGAAGCCATGAGACACACAGCAGTTTTGTCTTTGTGAGCAGCATGCAATCAGTAGAGGTATAAGGAGCCCTTCCCAGGGTAGAGAAGACAGCTTCTTCTGGGTGTGCCAGCAGTTCTAAGCCCTGCAGCAGTGCCTCTCCAGGCCCACAGAGTGCAGCAGGCCTTCTCAGAGCCAAAATGGCTGGCTGGATAACCATTCTCTGAGGAACTTCCTGTTTCTATTGGTCACAACTTTCTTCTTTCTCCCCAAACTGGAAAGAAATCCTACTTTTTCCTCTGTCTCTTGAGGAAAGGTAAGCGCTTTCTCTTCTTACTTGGTCTGTTGATCTCACTTGGCCCCAGGAGAACACAGTGCAATACTTCTGACAGTGGCATGACTTTGACTATCGATGTTCTCTCTTGGCCTGGTCCTTTTTTCTATACTGCTTGTATCACAGCAGGGGTGGAGTTGGAGGAGAGGAGGTCCTGTAGGTTCATGTCATTGTCCTCTCACATTTACTTTTTAGTACTTAACAATAACATGTAAAGTACACTTTGCTGTCTCTTAATGCTGTTTCACATGAATACTTTTTGCTAAGCATAGCAAATGACTTTTTGTTCCAGGAACTAAGAAAACTTTGTTAAGACTCTGCTTTTGAATGTATTTTCAACATAAAAAATGATCTCCTCAAAATTACTCATCAAATGTCTACTCCATATCACTGTCTGTCTCTATCTCTATCTCTATCATCTATTTGTATCTCTATTACTCAATATAAGTGTTTCCTCTTCTTTCTTGGGATCAGTCATGGATTCCTCAACTGAATAGTCAGTTGTCTTTAGTAGGAGGAGTTAAACATGTGTTATGTTTCCATAAATCCATAAAAGTAAAAACATCCTAGAACTTATTGTGAAAGGAAAACTCAAATTTTTGAAAGGTGTCTGTTGAGATTCTCTTGCTAAGTTGTTAAGTTTATACAATAAATTTATATGGCACAACCAATAAGCTAGTAAGCTAATAAGAAATCAGTTGGTTGTAGAAATGGGACTTGAGGGAGGAAATAAAATGTACAGTTGATTCGCCATGCACGGTCATCTGCAGTGACACAAGTCTCTTCCCATTTTTAGAAGAGATTCCAGTTACTTTGGCCATTTCTTTTGAAATCAAAGCAAAGTTGAGACAAGTGAAAAGTAAAGAAAGTGGGGCACGTTGGTAGGGCAGTGAAGCAGGAAAAGCAGAAAGGAAAGAGGGAGGCAGAGGAAGGGCAGGGCACAATGAATGCGACACTCTTGTGTTCTACTAGGTAGCTATCCTTACTTCCTAGTTGGTAAAGCAGTATCAGGCAATGGGCTCCCTTTTCTTCCACTTCCATTGTTCACACAGGTCATCTGTTCTATAATTTTCATTGAAAAGGCTGTGCACAAGGACTTTAAATCTGATTAAGGAAAGTAGTGCAGAGTTAATCTTTTGTTTCCTTTCTTTGGGTCTTATGGTTAGTATTTTCTGCAAATTCCAAAATCTTTTCCTTTTATAAAGTTACTGGTACTTCACCTTTATTCCTTGCAAGGAGAATGTTAAAGTATTTCTATTTTTAGCAATTTCAGGGTAAATGCAACACTTTGTTTATGCATTTGCTTCCTCTAATAATGCCAAGCAATACTGGTTAGTAGGGGTAAAGGGGATTGTTAATGTCTTAGTGCTAAGTTGGCTTCAGAATAAATTATGAAGCACACACACAGAGCCCTCTGATGCTGAGTGTTCAAGAAATTACTTGCACTCCAAACTCCAAACTTCACTTCCAAATTCCATGAACTTATAGGAAATACTTAAGCTTTTGTCATTGATTTTTCCTTACCTGAAATGTCTTTACTAAGGGAGTATTGTTTGGTCAATCTATATCTTATCAAGTAGCATGATTTATCAGGTAAGAATCACAACTTGTTTGAAAATAAATGTCATAAGTGCCAGAATTTTCTTTCTGACTGTAGCTAAAGGCAGTAAGTCAACGGTAAGCCCAACACTTGGAACTGAAAAGCATTATTTAATTTCTGTTTGGTTACTTAAAAATTACTGAATATCGTGCTTCAGCATGATTTTGAGAAATTAATATTTTTTAAAGTTGGCCAAACAGAACAAAAATTTTCCACATTTTTTTTTTTTTGTAGAAAATAGTAGAAATTCATGAATGTGTTCTGTGTACGCAGCTCGCTGACCGTGAATGGGTGGGTGAGGTCATCGGGGATTAAGTGGTTTTTCTGATGCCCAGCAGGTGCTGAGGGTTCCCACCAGGACACAGGTGAGGCTACTGCAGGCTGCACGCTCAAGGGTTCTCTGCGAGCCTGACATTCAGCCTTCCCCACGTGGTGGGGATATTTTTTCTCTTGAGTACAAGGCATTAGAGAGATGAGTGACATGATCACATTGCGTTCTTGTGGACACTCAGTTCCACGAAGCTTTAAGAGACTGACTGCAGTTGTAGATGCAGTCTGCTTGTAGAGGCCAGCCGGCTCAGTGTTCTCAATGTTGATGCGCAGAGCCCAGAGAACACTGCCTGGAGAATCCTGGGAGCACTTTCTAGGGGCAGCACCATGTCACCGCTTCCAGCTCCAAGTAAGCAGTACTTTAAAAGACTCTTTAATAACTTCATCTGTAAACACTTACTTAAGAACTCAGTTTCTTACTTGGTGTTTTAGTGGCTCAAAACATAAAATTAAATGATACAGAAACATAAGGATTATGAATTAGCAATATAAGATTGTGAAATTATTTGATATTTAAGGAAAAATAATTTTATTCTGTTTGTAATTTGAGGTACAACTCCTCCACATCAAACGACTTCAGACTTCCCCTTGAAAATTGACACATACATATATATTTTTTTCTTTCTTTTTCTTTTTCTTTTTTTTTCTAAGGCAGCCCTAAGAAAGTACTCCAAACTAGATGGCTAAGACAACAGGAACTTATTGTCCCAGGGTTCTGGAGGCTGGAAACTCAAATTAAGGCATCAGCAGGGTCAGTTTCTTCTGAGGACTGTGAGGGATAATCTACTCCAGGCCTCTCCCCGATATCCTGGTAGTTTGCTTACAACCTTTTTGTTCTTCAGTATATAGAAGTCAACAGCCATTATCTGTTATGAAAAATATAGGTGTCAGTTTTCATGGGGAAGTCAGAAGTCATTTGATGTGGAGGAGCTGTACCTCAAATTACAAACAATAAAATTATTTTTCCTTAAGTATCAGATAATTTCACAATTTTATATTGCTAGTTCATAATCCCTATGTTTCCATATCATTTAATTTTATGTTTTGAGCCACTAAAATGCCATGCAAGAAACTGTGCCATTATCTACAAGCTCTCCCTGTGTGCTTGTCCGTCTCTTCTGTATTTCTGTATCTAGTAATCCAGTGATGGATACATAGGCTGCTTCACGAGGTTTATTTATCATGAATCATGCTTCCATAAACATGGGTATGCATGTATTGATGTGACAGCAGATCTTCAAACACACAAGAATAAATACTGCATAGCTTCTCTCACATGAGAAACATGAAGTATAAGAATATACAGACAAATAAAGGGTGGATGATAGGAATAAGGGAGCTAGATCTTTTCTAAATGGGAAATTAATCTAGAGATAAAGATAAAAGGTTGTGAAAAGAGGGGAAAGGAGCATAAAAAGACTTAAGGTGTGTTATGTACGTCTGGTAACTCCTTGTGACGGGCATCATCATGTATAGTGAACATGTACTAATAAAAAATAATAAAGCATTAAAAATAATAAAGTACTGTATTTCTGAATTGGTTTATTCTTCCTTCAGTTTGGTCATAGTTGATTGCCTTTTTAGTAGAGAAATAGAGAAATAGCTTTCCACTAAGAAAGAATGATAATGTTGCTTAAAGCAAAAGCTCATATCTGTGTTTTAGAAGATAAAGGAAATGCATGCGTAACTTTTGTCTTTGGTATTGTTCCTAAAGAATCTACTACAATGATATTTGTATTTAATAGGGAGATCTGGGATTTTTTTTTTTTGAAAATTTGAGTAAAATACATTTAACCTGATTATTTCCATTTTAAATGTATGTGCATATGTGACTCTGAGAAACTTAAATTTGAAGCTAATTTTGTTATGGAACTTATTTGGAATAAACATAGAGTTATTGAATAAGTGGTACAGAATGAATGCAACTTTAAAAAGCAGGCAAACTAGAAGGAGGCAGCTACTCTCAAGACAGAGGAAAGGATGTGACTGCTTTCAGATTTACATTGACATTTGCAGGAGTATAGAAATGCAGGGAGTACAGAAATGGAGACAGGTCCACAGTGGGTATTGACTGAGAACTCCAGAATTTAGCACCATTGTGTGCAATCCAAGGTGCTTTTGTTAAGTATGCCTCATGCTCTTCCTCTTTCTCTCTCCATTCACTTAGTAGATTTGCACAGTGGGGGCCAAGTGTGCAAATGTTGATTGTCAAATGTGGGCCAAATTGTTTATGTGGAAACACTGTGTTTCTATCTCTGGATGGATAATTTTTATTAGTTAAAAAAAGGAGGAGAAAAGGAATAGATGAGAAAAAATGGTTTTCTATCTTTGTACATGATTACTGTAAACTCAATATTTACAGTAGGGGATATTTAGTCTTCCAATGCAAAGTCATCCCCCTCATCCTCTCCACTGATCAGATCGCTGCCTCTTAACACACTGTATGAAATCTGAGCAGTCTCTGCCCCTGATTCCTCTGTCATCACTTTTACATTTTGAGAGGGCTTTAGAATTTCACTACAAATAAGCAAGCAATCCAGATGGGTTTTAGAGAAAGATAATCATCATTATTAGAATGTTCATGTTTTGGGTTCACTTCAACAGTGCATATACTAAAATTTTCATGTTTTAATCATAGGTAACATCTTACATTACTTGGAAAATATTTTATGTATAATTATAGCAGTTATTTTTAAGGCACAATTAAATGTACTTTAAAGTAGTAAAAGTTCAACAGTAAAAACGAATGCACTTGGGTCCAGACTTCCAGGCTCCATGGTAAGAATGACCTGACCTTGTACTCAAGTGCATTAAGTTCTAATGTTGCCTCCTTCCTTGAGTCTCCTAGTAACTTGTAAAGTCCTTTTTACCCAAACCAATGCCCAGCATTAATGCCATAGGCTTAGATACATTTGCCGGAACCTGGCATAGCAGTTGTTTAATGCCAGTGACCAGCTACAGATAGCATACTTTCAACGAACCTGTACTAATCTGTAGTTTGGTTACATTTAAACCACCAGTGATCATTTAGGTGTGTTGAGGAATTTTTTTCTACACTCCTGTGCATAATAAGCTACATAAACAGCAGTATCTATGAAGAATGCAAATTAACACCTGTAAGTTAATCTGTATTGCATAAGCAAAGTTGATTTATTTTATACCCTAAGAAACAATACCTTCCTGAGAATCTCCAGAAGATTTTTGAATCTAGCAGTTTATTGGAAAGATTCTCACCCTGACTAACTATGTATACTGATACCTGTGAACTAAGCAACTGCACCACAGATGGTAATCTGTATTGGTAGCTTCATGCTTGGAGTGCCTGTCATTCTGATCTTCTGAATACGGGCTGCTTGTCATGACATGCCAGTTGCTGCTGTGTTGTCTCTTGGGTAGATGATTGTTCAAAAAGAAGAGGGTGGTGAATGAAGGCAAGAGACAGGAAAAGGAATATTGTGGGACTGTCCTGCTTCAAGGTTGT
>NW_004524710.1:6679388-6700444 GCF_000260255.1 Octodon degus | reverse complement strand
CTAAGGTTCAGATAGTGGGAAACAGGTTCAGCCATTGCTTTGTCACTGTCACATACAGTCTTGGATTGGCCAACCAGCCAGACAACCATCTTTGAATATGCACTCTTTTGGCTCCAGTCCTAGACCCTTTCACATAAGCCTTCTCAGTAGTCAGTGGTAAAACTACTATTTCTACCTATTTCACAAGTGCTACTCAGCAAAGAATTTACAAATTGCAAAAATGCTCCTAAAACTTAAGTGTGTCTGTGTTTTGCTACAGAACCATCACACCTGCATTTTATAAATAAGACACTGTGAACCACTGTTTTCTTAAAGACATGTTACCATCAAGACAGAGGAATAGTCTAAAAATGATTTTGGGAATTGAACTATATACATACACTAATGAGAGATTTTTCTTCTACTTGGGACCATAATGTTAGGTTTTTCTTGAATGAGTAGAGTATATTATGTTTCATTCGGGTTTTAAATGAAACAATAGCCTTTTTATTACGTAAGGGGTTGTATTTTGATACCTTTTGATGGCCCTAATTACTTTGACTTTCTTCACAGGACTGGCTTTTGCTATTCTTTCATCTGTGCACCCTGTTTTTGGATTGTATGGGTCTCTGTTTCCGGCTATCATTTATGCCATATTTGGAATGGGACGTCATGTTGCCACAGGTAGTAATTCTGACTATTTATGCTTCTCATGTTGCTAATGAAAGAGAGCTTGTGTGATCTTTCTTTGCTGATTATGTATCAAAAGCAGGGTCACTATGGAAAACCTCAGTGTATCTTATGGCTAGATATTTCTGTTTCAGATAATACATATTATGATTTATTGTAATATTATTGTATAACCAAAGTTATTGCTATGGATTATTTGCATTAAGTTTTAAAAAGACCATAAGGATGGAAAAATGTTCTGAATTTTTTTGTTTTGTGATGTCACATAACTTGTCTTTTTTGCCCAGACTTGCATTTGCTGTTCTAGGCTTCTTCTTGTTCCAAAAGAATTTTAGCAAATTTTTTTCTAGATGTGAGATATCTTAAAGATATTCTGATTGGAAAGCATTACATATATATAACAATTCTAGGAGTATGGCCATTTTCACTATATTGGTTCTTCCTATTCAAAACCAAAAGATGTCATTCAATTTTTCTGATATCCTCTTCAATCTTGTTTTCTAACGTTCTGTAATTTTTACTGTCCAGACCTTAAATACTTTATTAGGTTGATTCCTAAGTACTTTAGTTTTTAAAAATGCTATTATGAGTGTGCTTTTCTTAATGTCTGTCTCTGTGAGTTTGTTGCTTGTGTACAGGAATGCTATTAATTTTTGAGTGTAGGCTGTATCCTGCTACTAAATTTGAATATTAAAGCTACAAGTTTTGTGGCGGAGTTTTTTAATTTTTTTCCTCTTATTTCTTTCTCTTCTCTAATTGCTCTGGATAATGTTTCCATAACTATGTTGAATAGGAGTTGGTCTTAATGGACATAATTGTCTTGTTCCTGATTTTAAAGTGTCATCTTTTAGTTTTTGACCATTTTATATGATGTTAGCTGTTAGTTTGTTATAGGTGACTTTTATAAGATTGAGGTAAAGACCATGCATTCAAAATTTCTTTAGGGTTTTAATCATGAGTGGGTGTTGGTCTTTGTCAAGTGCTTTTTATGCAACTATTGAGATGATCATGATTTTTGTCTTTGGTTCTATTAATATGGTGTATTACATTTATTGCTTTGTGTGTGTTGAACCATTGCTGCACCCCTGTGATAAATCCTACTGAGTCATGATGTATAGTCTTCCTGATGATTTGGTGCATTCTATTTGTCAGTATCTCATTAAGGATTTTTGCATTTATGTTCATTAGGAGATTGGCCTGTAGCTTTCTTTCTTTTTGGGTTCTCTGGTTTTATTCTCAGGAATGAATTTAGAAGTATTGCTTCACTGTCAATTTCATTAAAGAGTTTGAAAAGTGGTGGTATTAGGTCTTCTCTAGATTTATTGTAGAATTCAGTAGTGAATATGTCAGGGTCTGGGCTTTTCTTTGTTGATGAATTTCTAATTGAATTTTCAATTTCATTGGATAATATCAGGTTTTTTAGAATTTTTGCATTTTCTTGCAAAAATTAGTTCTGGCAATTCAGTTGTGTCTAGGAATCTGTCCATTTCTTCTGTGTTTTCCATCTTACTAGGGTATACATTCTCATAGTAAGTGTTGATTATCTCTATGGATTTCTATGGGATCCACTGTGATTTCCCCCTTTTCATTCCTAATAGCTTATGTTTGTGTTTTTCTTTCCTCTGATGAGGTTGGCATTTAGTTTATGAATTTTGGTTATTCTTTCAAAGAACCACCTTATTTATTTGTTTGTTTTTGTAATGGGGATCAAACTCAGGCCCTTGCACTGTCAAGTAGGTGTTCATGCTATTGAGCTATATTCCTGGCTAATAACCACGTTTTTGATTCATTGATTCTTTGTTCTCTCTCTCTCTCTCTCTCTCTCTCTCTCTCTCTCTCTCTCGCTCTCGCTCTCGCTCTCTCTTTCTCTCTTTCCTTTTGTTTTGTTTTATAGGGAATCAAGCCCAGAACCTTTCACTTAACTGGGCAGGCATTATGCCACTGAGTTATATCCCCAGGCCCTTCTTAATGTTTTATTTGTCTCCATTGCATTAATTTCTACTCATATCTTTATAATTTCCTCCCTCATACAAGCTTTGAGTTTGATCTGTTTTTCTTTTTCTAGAAGTTTAAGGTTCAACATTAGGTTATCTATTGGTGCTTGTTAGGTTTTCTGGATGTGTGAGTTCATCACTAAAATTTTCCTTGGAAGACTTTTCATTGTATCCCATAAGTTTTGGTATTTTTTATTGAAATTATCATTTATATTTATGTTTTATTGGAATTATCATTTATATATTTTGTGTGGGTGGCTCAGCCCACCCTGGGGGCAGGACTAGCAGGGCATGTGGTTCTGAAGATCGAACCATGGTCCCTGCATACTTGCCTAAGCAGGCACTTTAGACTGCTGAGCTATCTCGCCGGCCCCTGGCATTATCATTTAATTGTATGTACTATTTAATTTTTCCTTTCATTTACTCTGTGACTCATTGGCTGGTCAGAAATGTGATGTTTAATTTCAATTACTTTGTAATTGCATTCCAATTGCACTATGACTGGCAGTATGCATGGGGTCATTTGAATTCTTCTACATTTACTTAAATAAGTTTTGTCAGCAAATACATGGTCTATTTTGGAGAATGTTCCATGTGTAGCTGAAATGAATATGTATTCTAGGGCTGGCCAAATAGCTCAGTGGATTAAAGTGACTGCAAGCAGGTGCAGGGGTCAGGGGTTCAATTCCCTGGGTCTGTCATGCTGGCCCCACCCCTAGGGCACACTGAGATGACAATTGAGACTGGGTGTGGTGGCCCACACTTGTAATCCTTGCTCTTGGGAGGCTGTAAACAGGCAGAATGCTATGAGTTCGATCTAGTAGTGAGACCCTGAACAACCTGTAGACCCTTCCAAAAAAAAAAAAAAAAGAATATGTATTCTAATGTTTGGGTGAAACACTGTAGACATCTACCAAGTTGAAAGGCTTAGTTTAATTGTACTTCTTTGTTGATTATTTTGTCTAGTTGATGTATCTGTTAGTGAGAGTTAGGTATTAAGGTATCCCCACTGCAATTTTGTAAGTGTTTATTTGGTTTTTCATATCTGTTAATATTTGATTTATGTAATTGGGTGAACCTGTGTTTGGTGAATAAATATTTATGATTGTTAGCTCTACTTCTTGGAAATTTCCCTTAATAAGTATAATAGTGACCTTCTTTATCTCTTGATCAGTTTTGGCTTAAAGTTTGCATTGTCTACAAATAGAATAGCTACCTCTGCTTTTTTCTGGGTTCCTGTGACATGGAGAATTGTTTTCCATCCTTTTATTTTTGGTCTCTGAATTTCTTTTTGGGTTAAGCATGTTTTATTGGATCTTGCTTCTTAATCCATTCTGCCAGTCTGTTTCTTTTGATTGATGAGTTGAGACTATTTTCTTCAATTTTTTTTTGAAACTGGGGATTGAACTCAGGCCCTTGTGCTTGCCATGGAAGTGCTTATTCCACTGAGCCATCTCCCCACCCCCTATTGAGACTATTTATGTTGATGGTTATAACTGGCATGTATTAGCTTTTGTGTTTCATGTTGTTTTCCTGTGGTTGGTTCTTGTCTTTCTCCTCTGTTTAAGTGCTTGTCCTGCCTGCAAACTTCTTTCTATTGGCGTTCATGTATTTGTGGTCTTCACTATCTCTTTCCAATATGTCCTTCAGAGCATTCAATAAAGCTGCTTTGGTGGTCATAAATGTCCTCATTTGTCTTTGTCATGAAAGTATCTTATTTCTTCATGAAGTTTGAAAGATATTTTTTGTGGGATACATCAATCCGGGTTGAACATTATTTTCTTTTAGAGTTTGAAATCTTCATTTGATGGTTTGTATTGAGAAGTCTGCTATGACTCTGATGGACTTTCCTTAATAGATGATATGCTTCTTTTCTCTAGCTGCTTTTAACATTTTGTTTTTGTGTTGAATTTCTGGAATCCTGATTACTATATGTCTTAGTGTAGATTTATGTTGGTCATGGCTATTTGGAGTTCTCTATGCTTCATTTATGTGTATGTCAATTCTTTATCCATGTTTGGGAAGTTTTTTTTTTTTACATTATTTCTGTTAAGAGGTTTTTAGTGATTTTTCTACTGTTTCCAACTTTCTCACTGATTTTTATCAACTTTATGT
Organism: Octodon degus; assembly: GCF_000260255.1. Taxonomy (NCBI): domain Eukaryota; kingdom Metazoa; phylum Chordata; class Mammalia; order Rodentia; family Octodontidae; genus Octodon; species Octodon degus. The sequence goes on along the minus strand of NW_004524710.1, from coordinate 6,695,666 downwards.
TGTTTTTTTCCTTCATCTTATAGATGTTGAATTGATTTTTTTGTGATCACTTGCAATTTTTAAGATACCGGTCACTAGTCATGTTCCTGTCTTCTAAAACTGATATTTTATCCTTGCTTTCATTCAATCTTCTACTTATACTTTCAATAGAGTTTCTAATTTCCTGCATTTTTGTTCATATCTGTTTCATTGATTCCATTTCTTTTCTATGTTTGGCATTCATAGTTTCCATCATTTTCTTCTGTTTATTTGTGTCTACTTTAATTTCTTTTATTTTGATAATTTCCTTTTGCACATTAGAGTTTGTTTCTTATATGGCCTCTTTCATTTGTTGTGCCACTTCTACTTTAATTTCAGAGAGTCCCAATAGGTGGCTTCTAGTTTCCTTATCTGTTTGTGTCTGGACTTGTCCTGGGTTGGCTTCACATTTGGGATTATATTTTGCTTCTTTGTATTGTTCTTTTGTATTTTTAATTTTTATTTTGTTTTCTCTGTTGATGCTTGCAGACATCATATGTTAAATAGCCTTATGACTAGTGTTGAATTTTTCCAAGAAGCTGTCTGTTCTTCCAGATGGCTTCTAGATTTAGGTGGTTCTTGGTCTTTATGTATATTCCAAGAACCTACATCCTCCATGTATTAAAACTGAGGAGTTGCTATTTATTTGACTTAGGGCCCATTCCAACTAGGAACAATTTTGTACTCGACTATGGTAATGGTTTTGACTTACAATTGCAATATTGTCACAAGGGGGTAAAACCTGGTATGTCATCCTGGTTAAAGTAGTATAGTTGGCAGTAAAAGTAGCAATAGATTCAAGTACAACCTGGGTTCTGACAAATTGTGGTAACTATTAGTCTGATATCTTTAACTATAGGAGGAAGATCTATGGAAATGTAATATAACCTAACTTATATGAGGAACTTGTATGCAGTGATTTTTCTACTTAGTAGAGTGCTTTTAGCCTGTTATGTATAAGGGTGTTCAGGAGGACAGGGGGTAGGATGGAGAGATGAATGAGGGTAAATATTATAGAAACAAGGTTGGAAGGCACAGGATGATCACCCAGGTTTTGGGTAACAAAATCTTTCTGTAGGGCATGAGGGAAGATTTGGAAAAGAAAGTGTAGGAGTTTTGGAATGAAACAGAAAGAGATGAGATAATGTCTACTTGCATGAAACTATAAAAAGTCAAGTGACATAGTTGATGAAAAAGAGAGGAAGAGGATGAATGGAATAAAACAGAAAGAAAGACTAGAGATCATTGTTTGGCTCATGTTGCTACTGTGGCATGGGACATCTCCATGCCTGTAGTTCCACCTGTCCATCATGTGCACCTCAGCAAGGGTTCTAATGTGTTACTGGTGTTCTTCAGGCCTCTGAGCCCTAAGTTCCACCAATGGAAGGAGGGGTGGATCTCACCCTTCTTTTGCCAGCCACACCATCCTGGGCAGTGGAGGAAGGGAGAGGAAAGTTAACTCAGATTCCTCCTACCCAAGTGAGACATCCTGGATCCTGTCCTGAATTTTTTAATGAGATAAGAGAATGTCAATTCTTGAAAGAAAACAAAATAGACTATAGAATTTAGCTCCTCAAATATGGAAGACTATTTTACATGTATTTAATCCTTGGATTAAACAATAGATTTTTTTTCCAGGCTAGATTCTACAATACCCTTTAATTGGTATTCTGTTCTGGTTTTGTGTGGTCCAATAATATATGATATTCATATTTTAGTTTTCAGTGTTTTTATCTGTTTTTTATTTTTGTTTTTGAAGCAGTATCTCACTATGCAGTTCAAAATGGCCTTAAGTTCACTTCATAGCCCAGGATAGCCTCAAATTCATAGCAATCTTCCTGCTTCAGCCTCCCAAGCAATGGGATTATAGGCATGCACCACCATGCCTGATTCATTGCAGTGTTTTAAATAATTCCTAATTATTGATCCTTCCTTATGATAAAATCTATGTGTAGAAAACCCTAAATTTACATAAATAAAGTATTATGTTATGTGAAACTGTATGTGTTAGTGTGGTATTCTTGTCTGACTTTGTGTGATCCAATAATATGTGAACACTTATGCTTGTTCTGATAATAGAGCAGGCTGTTTCCCTTTATTTAAATCAGGGCATAGGTCTCATTTATTGTTTGGTACATGCATGGTTTTGGCAGTTTTAAATCTAGTTCTAAATTCCACTTTCTTGATAGTAAAATGACCCTCCAAGCTTCATATAATTGTAGTAAGAACTAGATAAATGATGTACTATTGCTTCACAAAAAGATTTAAAAGATTTAATCACATAGCTATTATTATTTGAAAATAACACCTTAATCTAAAACACTAAGGTAGTAATAAATTATTTTAAATGGAAACATCTGTAGATGCATTTCTATTTATTTTGTTCATGCAAGATCTCACCCTCTGGGCTGGTGAGATACCTCAGTGGCATAAACTCCTGCCTGGCAAATGCAAGGCTCAGAGTTCGACCACCTGTACCACCCCCCAAAAAGAAAAACTTCTTACCCGCTAAGTGATACTATTTTAGGCTATTTCTTCAGTGGGTACTTATGTAATTCATTGTACTAGTTTGCTGTCACTGCTGTAACAAAATTACTATGACTTGAGTGACTCAAAACAACAAAAACCTGTATGCTTTTCTCTTCTGAAGATATCATGTGCTCCTTTGCGTCTGGCACTCGACCATTTTCAAGGCCAGCAGTTAGCATTTTCAAATCTTTTTTCTCATACTGCTCTTTTGCCTCTAAATTCTATAATTAAAGGATCTTGTGATTATTCTGAATATACCTGAATAATCCAGGATGATCTCTTTATTTTAAGGTCAGCTCATTGAAACTTTAATTCCATCTGCAACAATAATTTTCCTTTGCCAAAGGGAACCACATATTTAGAGGTTCTAGAGATTTGTATATAGACAGACATATTTAGGCAATTTTATTTTGCCTACCACACTAACACATACAGTTTTACATAACATAGACTTTATCATAGGGAAGGATCAATAATTAGCAGTTATTTAAAGCACTGTAATCAACCAAGCATGGTGGTGCATGCCTGTAATCCCAGTGCTTGCGAGGCTGAGGGAGGAAGACTGCTGTGAATTTGAGATCAACCGGGGCTATGAAATGAACTGAAGGCCAACCTGAACTGCATAGTGAGACCCTGTCTCAAAAAGACAGAAAACAGACAGAAGACACTGCAAACCAAACCATGTTCTCTGAGTACACATTATGTGGAAGCTAGTTGGAAAGGCGAAGTCTTGGTTTCTATTTCAGAGTTGCTGCATTAGAGTTAGCATTGTCATGAGCTTTCCATCTTTTACGCATTTTATACACACAGAGACATGAGCTACATAATGGAATTTAAGCTAACAACAAACAGCACAGACTGTTGTCCCATAAGACATCGTTACCTAATAACGTTACAGCTATTTTACCTTGAGTAAGTACAGTATTATATTCAGGCAGTAGCAAAATTACTGACAATGCATTTCTCAGAACGTACCTTTATGATGAAGAAATATGTAACTATACAAAACAAATGTTATTATTATATAGATTTATGTTATATGTATGTGTATAATATTTATATTACATATGTACTTAACTTTTAGAAATATGCATGTACCTTATATTAAATACTTATTAAGAGCTTTGTTATTTTGTCCTAACTTAACATTTTGAAATAAATATTATTATCCATGTATTTTAGATGAAAAAGAAAAACAAAACCTCCAAATTTAGAAAGTTTCTGGTAAGGCACAGAGCTAAGTCACAGGTACATGGCTTCTAACACAGACACGGCCAAATCCAAAGCCTTATTCTTCTATTTCTCGAAGGCTAGGAATTCTAGAATGAGCATTTCTTTTGTATTAGTGCAGAAGAAGGTGAGCATAAGGATGAACTAGAAATTCTTAAGAGCTTATTACTTTTGAATTATCCTACTTCATAATTTCCTAAATTTATTTTCATTTTTAAAATCACTCAAATATGTTCTCAACAAGAAGAAAATGGATTATTTTAGAGCTGACCCCATAAGTATTTCCTCTCTTTAACCTAAGATAAAAGAAAAACACAAAACACATTTGCTCCATAAACCATAATTACATCAGGAAGTTGAAAATATGCAATTTGGTAATACCTAAATGATTTATAAAACCTATTTTACTTCCTAGGTAATTATTGTAACTGTTTTACTGGTTGACTAGTTTTGTAATTAGCACTTATAGAAGACTATGTAATTAACAAATTATTTAACAAATTATTAACAGCTCTAGGAAATTTGGACCTATTACATAAATAAAAGGTAATTCAAAGTCCACATAACTTATAGACTTAACCAAATTTACTCTGGTACAATAAATCCTAATAGCATTCTATTTCTGTATTTGTACTTCACATAGCCAGCTGGACCTTCTTATTTAATCTTTAACCTGATATTTAAAATTATTTATAGTCAAAAAGGAAGATGTGATACTTTATCCTCATGGAAAAATAAACAAGCCAGGGGATTTACAGTAACTTTTTTGACCTTCTTGTGATTTCAGACATAAGACTAATTGAATTTCTCCAAAAGGTACTCCAAATAAATATTTAATACATGTATCAATATCTTTCTCCCATAAATTATTTTATTTTATGTTTAGTGTATCTTATAGGAGCATTTTCATATTTTAAAAATGAGTTTAATGGTTTTATTTATTTTATTTTTTTATGTATATAGTACAGGGTTTACAGGGTGTTTAGGGTCTCACTACGTAGAATGGACTCACAGTGATGCTCCTGTTTTCAGCTTCCCAAGCCCGGGGATTACAGGCGTGCACCACTATGCCTAGTCCCAGTCACTGTCTCAGCGCACCTTGGGGATGGGGCTGGCACGGCAAGCAGGGCATCAACCCCTGGCCATTGCGCTCTGCATAAGCAGGCACTTTAGTCTGCTGAGCTATCTGCCCAGCCCTCACTTTCACTTTACTAAGAGATTTATGATTTTTCATAAGGAAAAAATTACTTCATTTGGGTTTTCCTTCTAACCTAGGTGTTCAGAATGGAATACTGAGTTACCAAAGGCAACAACAGACTATGTGAGAAATATCTTTAAAAATTTAAATAATTCATAAAGGCAGAATACAAAGGCATCAAACGTGCTCTTTTAATCAGCAATGTTAATTTCATAATTTTAAATTAAAATATAATTGTTCAGAAAGAAAAATGAAATAAATTAATGACCATTCCTTATGACAAGAATAGAAAAAAAAATAAAACTAGAAATCTGGATATGAGTCCAATGGAAAGAGAATTGTGGAAAATATCAACTATGTGACAATTCATAGGATTTTCTCAGATTTTACATTAAAAGCATTTTTAAAAGAGCAAAGTTTGGGCTGGTGAGATGGCTCAGTTGTCTAAAGCACCTACTTACAACAAGCTAAGCTAAGCAAAACACAGGGACCAAGGTTCAATCCCCCAGCACCACATGCCCACCGGGCCCACCCCCTGGTGGGCTGAACTGGCCACACACACACACACTAAATAAATAAATAAATAAATAAATAAATAAATAAATAAATATTTAAAAGAGCAAAGTTTGTCAGCAATTTAGAAAAAATCTAGGAAGACTATATCAGATGCGGTAGCAGAGCTGGTACTTGATTTTTTTTTTTTTTTTTTTTTTTTTTTTTGTATTTTTTAGTAAGGATCTACAGGGTCTACAGGGTCTCACCACGTGATCAGACTCATAGTGATCCAGCTGTGTTCAGCCTCCCAAGTGCTGGGATTACAGGCATGCCCCACCACGGCAAGTTTAGAGCTGGTACTTGAACTTGGGTCTGATTTTGCAATCCATTCTCATTTCCTATTACATGCTTCTACCCACAATTATGATGGGCTGTTAACTATTAAATTATGATGGTATTGGAGGATTCTGTCTCTGAGCCATAGTCTCCATAGTCTTAGAGCCCAACTAAGTTGATGAAATGAGGGAAAGAACAGAGAACAGAGAACTGTTACGGTGGAGATAAAAACAAGGGTGAGACTGCAGAGTAGAAAAAGATAGAATATCCTTCCTACATCTTCAAAGCAACTGCAGTTCCTAGACTGGTGTCTGCTGCCATCCAATTTCCTTTTATTTTTCTTCAAATACCAGGAAAAATAGCTTTAAACTACCAATTAATTCATTTATTACTTTATTTTCAATTCTGTAGTCATTTCTTTACTGGTTTCTGTAAAAATGTTTTCCCCAAGTTCTTTAGGAGACTTACAGGCCAAAAGACACATTTCTTTAGTGTCAGGAGTATTTGAATTGATGTCAGCACTATTCTATGGTGACATACACTGAAAAATTTCTTAGCAAGACAAGAGTGTGCAGTGAATACTCCTTACTAGTGTAGTGTTCATCTGACCACCAAAATCTTGCCTCTGTATCAGATCTTAGTTCCTTGGTGTATTCTTTAGTACTTTATGATTAGGACAATGGTCATGATAGTTAGGATGTATTGAAGATTTATTGAAAATGACCTAATTCACTAATTCACTAAGAGAACAATGTTCAATTTTCTGTGTTTGTGTGTCATCAACTCTCAAAGAATTAACACATTATAGCAGAGCATTTTCAACTTAATTTTATTCACATTTATCTGAATCGCTAATATTTATTAAGTGCTAACTACTGCCATTAGATGCTAACTCTGTGACATACCCTATATTTAGTTAACACATTTATATCATAACAATCCTTTGGGTAAAGAATATTGTCCTTTCACTGATAAGGATATCCTGCCCCTTATATTTTGTAAGACAAGAGGATTGTGTGAACTGGGCTTCCACTGAGACCCTCTGCTGTGGGACTCTTGTCTCTTTTGCTCTGCTCTGTTGCATACTTTGTGTTGGGTTGTCTGGGCCTTGCCCAGGCCTTTTTCTGCAAAGTCTCACTTAAAACAGTGAGTCAGGGGGAACATCTGCTTAAGGCTGCTGCCTGTTTCTGTTACACGGTAGGCTCACCTTCTCTCTGGGAATCAGCATTTCCATACCCACATGGCTGCATTCTCAGGCGTGGTGTGCCAAGAAAAGAGACGTTGCAAATCTTGGCAGGAAGATGGGAACACACTTAACCTGGCCCCACGTTTGTATGAGGCCATAACAATTTCTTGGAAAATACGATCGAACCTTATTTAATGATTGGAGCCAGAAATGGCATCTTTTATCATTTTATGAGCCACAGCATGTTATACTGTAACAGGGGTACATTGGTTATGAGAACACAGCCGATAGAAAAATGTAAATCTGATCCACAGCAACTAGGATGGAGTGAGAGCCAGGCCTTTAAAGACAGTAGTATTTGCACAGGTAGTTTGGAGGACCAAACATTTCAGCTAAAGAGTTTGTATTCTCACTATTGAAGCCTTCAAATTCATCCCCTTTATATTGACCCCCAGGTCTGAAACATAGATAGGAGTACCTGTATCTAATAGAAGAAACAGTTTAAATCCAGAGTGCTTTAAATGAACTTGAAGTAACTGGTAAATTGAGTTTGGATTCAAATCTTTGGACCTGCCCCTAGGATGTTCTCCAAGTCAGTCTGCAGAGGTAGCAAAATGAATGCCTAAAAAGACAGCAAGTAGGGCCACATGGCTGCATTTGAGATGAACGTGTGTGCAGGGCAATGTCTGCTCTTTCATGGATTTCATGTAAGGTAGAGAATCAGAGAACCCAAGCAGGGTGTTTCTAATAGATCTGCTGACCTTTACCAAGTTGCTTTAACCTTAATGGCAGAGCACAACAATTTCCTTTGTACTTTTGTTTTTAAGTTATTAATAGAAGATTCTCCACACTCCCCATTTTAGGCACCTTTGCCTTGACATCTTTAATATCAGCCAATGCTGTGGAACGGCTGGTCCCTCAAAGCAGTCAGAATCTCACCACACAGAATAACTCCAGTCTGCTGGGCTTGTCTGACTTCGAGGTACAAAGGATCGGCGTGGCAGCGGCAGTCTCCTTCTTGGGAGGGGTGATTCAGGTAATTAATACCCAGGCTTGGGAGGACAGCGAGGGAAGCGATACTAAGGAAACACAAGTGGTGCTTCGTTTTTATTCTTGTGCATGGGTTTATCTCTCCAGATGGGTAGAAGGCAGATATGGTTTATCATTATGGAAATGATGCCTACTGCTGAAAGTAGTTACTCCATAAGTGCTGGTTAAATGAAGAAAGCAGAATCAATACACTGAAGACACAGAGAAGCAACTGTTGGCTTTTGAAGATTTCTTAAAGACATGTTTTATAGACTGGAATAGGATTCCAGAGAGGCATCCCTTATGTTCACGAGGCGAGGTTGCTCCTGGCTGGGAATGTTGTGGGAGAAATTTCTACTATGGGAGGGCCATGTGACTAGATGGATAGAATCCTTTCCTGCTATAATGTTTTGTGGTAAAACTTCCTGCTCAGTGACAAGTGGTTCTTAGTTTGTACCAAAGGCAAGAAGTCTTTGGACACAGATCTGTACCAATCTTTGCTCCTTTCAGGCAGGTATGTTGCAGTAACATTTGCTGTATTTTGTTCAAAATATCAGAATTTGAAATTTTCTGTTTCTAATCAGCTGTCAAATCTCAGAAGTGACTTTAAAATAAACATAGAAAGGCCCAGCATATTAGACTTGGAATTCCCGGGTTAATAGTTACTTGCTTACTCTCTTGCTGCAAATTGAATTATGAGTCCATAAACGTCTTGGACAGCCGTGCTGTGGGTTAGCAGAGGCTCTATTTTATGGCATTACATTATTTTCAAGACCAAAGGTTATTTAAACACCAAGAAGAGAGAAAAGTACTTGATGACTGCTTGGAATTGGATGGAAAAAGGAAAATATGTCCTCTAAGGAAACGGAAACTAAAATTCTTAGACTTACATTGCCTTTTATTTGTGTGAGAAGCACTGAAGAATTAAGGGTGTGAAATGAAATGAGAGCAAGAACTCAAGTCTTTACAGACACAGAGAAAAACAGAATATGTCAGCAGGATCTGTGCCAAAGAGGCCGACCGGACTAGAGTGCCCGTCAGTATTCTCTCTGGATTATATCTGTGCTTTCATGAAATTAAAACTACTTGCTTAAGAACCCTAAAACTCTGTTTTGTTTTTTCAAACATTTATGGAATCTACGTATTTTGAGACTTGTGCAGGGAGTGGCCTTTCCCTTCTCACTTGGTCCTGTAAAAGTTTCTGCTGCAGAAACAATCAGCCATAGAACCTGGAAATTAAAATACAGATGTGTTGCACTGGATTTGATATAGGTTTTCTTTAATTTCTGTCCGTATAAAGTAAGTTTTAGGGCCAGGAAGATAGCTCAGTAGAATAAGCACTTGTAGGTCCTGAGTTCAATCCCCTTATTGCAAATAAATAAATAAATAAATAAATAAATAAATAAATAAAGCTTTATTGGGATGACGAGATAGCTCAGTGGTCTATAGCACCTGTTTAGGCAAGCTTAAGCAAGCACACAGGGACCATGGTTGGATCCTTGGCACCACATACTATGCCAGCCCTGTCCCCAGGGTGGGCTAAGCAGGCCACACACACAAAGCTTTATGTTGGGTGTGGCGGCACACACCTACAATCCCATCACCTGGAGCACTTGGGAGGCTGAGCCAGAAGGGTTGCCATGAGTTTGAGGCAAGCCTGGACTCCATAGTGGGTTCAAAGCCAACTTGAATGGAACAGTGACATGTTGTCTCAAAAAAAAAAAAAATCTTTATATTAACACAGCAAAGATAAGGTTGCTTCTCCTTGTGTCTCATTGCTTTCCACTTATGTTTTCATCTGAATTTATGACCCATACCCAGTTTGGACTTTCTTGATTCTACTCGCCATAGACCAAAAGCTTTAGATGCATACAAGTATTTTTAAAAATTGAAGAGAATATATCACTGGTAATTAGAACAGCAACCTTCTGCTTAGTTTCATTTTAAGCATTTTCCTTAAATTTTAGGCAGTCATTAGTTATTTTATTAACTAATGTATTTGGTTTATGAATGTAAGTGCCAGCATATAACAGTAAAAGCAATGAGTCTTACAACATAAAAAGTAGATCTTATTTTCCAGACTGAAACTCCCTACAATTGGAAATACAGAAAATGATATTAAAGATAATAAAAATAACTATTTTCGTAGCCTTTTATTATATGTAAAATCTGATCCAGATACTGTTGCATATTTTCTCTTATAACTTCATCGAACATCTGCTTTTCTTCCTTTTTAGCTGTTGTCCTGAATATGTGACCTATGTTTTTGCCAATTTTGAAACAGATGGCTGGACTTTATTTGACCCCCAGACTCATCTGTCCATTGTCAGCTAGAACCGGAGGGTCTTCAGAATCCTTTGGATCCGCTCTTCTGTATGCTTTTCTTTTTTTCTGTTGGACCTGAAATGCACTGAGTGGAGAGGAAGGGACAAGGCCTCTAGTTTCTACAAACATGGGACGTGTTTGTTGGCTTGGGTTTGAGTGTTGTTCTGCTTGAACATTGTTTTTAGCTTGACTTTTCTTTCCTCTGGAGACTAATAGATGAAATTATTTAGCTTAATAAAATTATGTTAAAGTATCTGAAACAATCATGTCTGATCCGCTTCCTAGAGTGTGTAAGTTAGAAATGCTCTCAACTGTAACAGAGCACTCTTCTGTTAGGAGTTCAGACCCTAAAGACACTGATACCTTCTTGAATTTCAGGAAGTCCTAGAAAAAAAGATCTTGAGAGTCTTCAATATCCGTGGAGCCATTCAACTGATAAACTGTCTTGCTCGGTTTTTATTAGATAACAAGAGTTCTGTGACTTATTGAAACATTATCTCTTTTTCTTTCTGTTCTTATGATTTACAAAATGTCTCCTCTTAATTGTAGATTTCATTTGCTAATTTTCTCCCATACAATCACCATTTTTTTTGTATTTCTTCAATTGATTTATATTATTTAATATTAATTTAAAGATTCTATTATGTCTATCTTTTGAATTGTAACTTGTACCATTTAATTTCAAAACAAAAGCAATGCATGCAATTATAAAGGAACTGGAATGAAATTAAGATGTACGCTTAAAGGAAGTTGCTTCTTACTATGGAGTTTTATGTGTTTATTTTGAGATTTTCCTTCTTTTTGCTTTCCTCCCAACTTTCTATATATCTATATTTTAACTTCTTTTACATGTGAAAAATTGATTATAGAAGAGCTTTTGAGTGTAATTACAGTGAATTCACTCAATTTAAAGTCTTCTTTGCTCCTATCATATTCCTGCATACACAGCAGATTCTCAGATAATTCATTGAATTAAAAAAATAACCATCCATTCATCTGAAAACTATGAAGTAACAGACATCATACAAAGTAGTAAGTTTATTATTTAGTAAAGTTGAGTGTGAGAATTTTGATTTTCATTATTAGTGTAGCAATAAAGAATTATAAAAGCACAGAAGGACATGCAGAACTGTCCTCGCCTTTGTCCCATTTCCTGTTTTCCTGTTATTACCATTCTGTTATTCTCTCAGCCACTGTAGGTAGTGTGTTTCATTTCTAGTTTATACTTCCTGGATTTCTTTTGCAGAATGGAAATATATCTGTACAGTTTCTTATTTGTCTTTACTTCTTAAATGAAAGGTGAAATTCTTTTGTAGTTGAGTTTTTTCACTTAATAATAAATCCTGGAAATCATGTTAAGTTTGTTTATAGAAATATTCCTTATGTTTTTTATAACTACATAGCACTCAGTTGTGTAAATATGCCATAGTTTATTCAACACATTTCTCTATTCTAATATTTAGTTCGATTTTTATATGAGGTATCACAACCAATGTTGCTATGTATATACATAATCTACAGATTATTTTTATTTTAAGGTTTTTTAAATGTATTTGGTACAGGGTCTGACTGCACAGCTCAGACTCATAATGATCCTCCTATTTTGGCCTCCCCAGTGCTGGGATTACAGGCCTGCACCAACACGCCCCGTCTTGGTGGCTGGCCGGGTGTGCCTGAAGTGGGGCCAGTATGGCATGCGGTACTGGGGATCAAACTCGGGTTCTTGCACTTGCCTAGGCAAGTGCTTAGACCACTGACCTATCTCCATGTCCCTTTTCTAGTATTTCCATGTTTTTAAATTTTGGTTTCTGAATTAGTGTGGAAAAAATTCTTATACTGCCTTTTAGCTATGAAAAGAACTAAAGCTTTAAGGATGTAAAATGAAATGAGATTAACTACAAGCTTATTCTTGCATACGGTGTGAGGTATGAATGCAAATTATTTTTCCTAAATGACTGTGTAGTTGTGCCAGCCAAATATGTTAAGAAACCCATATTTGCTTCCATGACTGAAGATGTGTCTTTTATTATTTTTATATGCCCTTAGATTTAATCCAGGGCTTTCTATTCTATTTCTTTCTATTCTACTGTCTATATGTCTATTTTCCATAGCACCCTGCTTCATGGAGACTTGTTACATGATTTAATGTCTAATAGAACTAGTTTAGCCTTGTAGCTTTTACTTTTTGGAGTTCTTAACTATTCTTACATGTTTATTTTTTAAATAAACTTTAGCATGAACCTCCTTAATTCTCTAAAATATACTTGTTGATGTTCATGTTGGGGTACTGTTAAATTGATAATCATATGATGTTGATTTGTTCTATCCAAAACGAGGCATACCTTTTTTTTTTGTATTTTTCAGAAATATTAAAAATTTTCTTTTTACAAATTTCATATTTTTGTTAGATTTACATTAAAGGATTTAATCTTCTGATTTGATATAATTGGAATTTTTGATATCTTACTGAATGTTTTTATTTTCCAGTTAATTTTATTGTTCATTGATTTGCTAATAGTTTTTAGAGACATACTTACTTCTTTACAAATAAATGCATAAAACTAGTGACCCTTTTTCCCTGGTTGCAATATGGTTTTTCTCTTAAAACTATTATATAGAAGTATTATATGAATGGATTTGCTCTTGCTAAATCAGTCTTAATTTGTTTAAGTATATGCCACTTGGACATAATATATTTTATTCTTAGTATAGTTTTGCATGTTACTCATTAATTCTTCAGCTGATCCTTTGGCATCATGTTCTTCATTGACAGTGAACTGCAGTTTTCTTTCTGGTAGTTTCTAAAGGTTGCCAATGCTTTCTTCTGGGCTCCTGGCTTCAGTGCCTTTCAGCACCTGCAGCATTCTGGAGCATCCAGTCATTTTTTTCTTTTTATTTTATTTTAGGGAAGAGTCTACAGGGTGTTCAGAGTCTCACTACTAGATCGGACTCACAGTGATCCACCTGTTACAGCCTCCCAAGAGCTGGGATTACAGGTGCGCCACCACATCCAGTCTCAATTGCTGTGTCAGAGTGTCCCTGAGGTGGGGCCGATATGGCAGGCCTGGGGGATCAAACTCCTGACCCCTGTACCTGCTTGCAGGCACTTTAATCTGCTGAGCTATTTGGCCAGCTCGGCACCCACTCTTTGCAAAAGACTTTGTAGAATCTCTCCTTGAAAGCAGCAGTTGCTTTACATTCTTTTGTGAAGTAATTTTTTTCATAATGTTATCCAATTTTTTTCTATAAAAATACATCAGTGTGAGCTTTTTGTCTACCACAAAGTTTGCAATCTTTGTTTTTTCCAGAAAACCAATTTATATTTAGTTTTTCCAAAATTTATTTGAATTTAGCTGTTTAAAGGAGTCTGCTATGGCTTTTAAAAATTTTCAATTTAGTCTTTCCCATTTGACATTCCTTATTTTGTGCTTATACTTTGTTTTATTTTATTTTTAGTGAAGTTAGCTAGTGGTGTGTTTATTTTGTTTGTTTTTTTTTAAATGTGCAGATTCTGTAAATTAGTGAAGTTTTCCTACCTATGCTGCCACTTTTATCTTATTATTCATTTCTTTTATCAGTTTTGGGGATTCTTTCTTGTATCTATTTTTTAGTTTGGAATTCAATTAGTTCATCATAATTTCTTCGTTTTCATTAATTAAAAATATTCAATGCAATTAATTTTCCTATGCTCACTGTGTCAGATGTATTCCATAGATTCCAACGTGTAGCATTTTATTTTTGATATTTTTATGAGTGTATATTTCCTTGTTATCCTGACAATTGTTTAAGAGAAGAATTTTTCTTTTTTTTTTTTAAGAGAAGAATTTTGAATTTGGGGGTGGATTAACCTTTTTGCCTTTTAGTTTTGTCAATAAACTTTGGTGTCATTGCACTGTAGTCAGAACAAGTTATTGTAGTATTTCTTTATATATCTATATATCTCTATCTATCTATCTATCTATCTATTACATGGTCTACAGGGTCTCACTACACAGATGGGACTTGTAGTAATCTTGTGTTTTCAGCCTCCCAACTGGTGGGATTACAGGCTCCCAGCACCACGCCCAGTCTCAATCAGCATCTCAGTGTGTCCTGGGGTCAAGGTCAGTCAGAACTTGGGGGGTAGGAGGGAGGGGAGAGTGGGGGCATAGGAGGTAGGTCGTGGGGGGTGAAGCTCCAGCCCCTGAGCTCTGCCTAAGCAGGCACTTTAGTCTGCTGAGCTATCTGGCTGGCCCTATTTGTAGTATTTCTGTGTTACCTAATGTACTAATGTTTTCCTTATGATCAGTTTTTTGTGCATACAGAGGAGCACTTGGGGAAAACAAAAAGCATAATCAGCCCAGAAGATGAGGATCAGTGCATAGCTGCTAGTTCTGCCAGATAGGATTGCCCATTTTGTTATTTCTGTGATGTTTCTTGTGCTGAGGAAGATGCAGCCCTTACTGTACGCTGCTTTCCCCGAGAGAGAGGTGTTGCAGTGGTCTGTTGCTTTTTGGGCAGGCAGCGTTAGTGTGTGTCATAAACACGAATCTACCCAAGTGTATCTCACTCACTGCCCTTCAGGAAGTATAAATTATTCCAACCCCTCTTTTACCTCACCATTGTATTTATATTGCTAGTACAAATAAAGTGTGCTAATGTAAACATGACCACGTAATGCAAGATGTTTTTGTGTGGTAGATTAGATTGTGGGTCTTTAAAAAATTGTCTTATTGAGGTATACTTACCATGTAATGAATTCCATACACTTAGATTATACCATTAATTAATTTGGATGTATGTACAAATCCATGAAACCATCATGAAAATATCAATAATATATGTACCCTTCAACCTCCCCAGGATTTCCTAGGCTATGTTCCTTTTCTTCTACCCTTCAGAACCCCATTCTGTGTCATCCACTAATCTGCTTCCTGTCACTGTAGTTTAGTTTGAATTTTTTAGTGTTTTACAAAAATCAATTCATTGTCTCTCCCTTTTTTATTTTTCCCTTCACCCAGAATAACTTTATTGTTGATTGTCTAGGCTCATTGCAATGATTTTACAACATGAAAGGAATGCCTGCGATTAAAACTCATGTAATGTCTGTTTATGGATAACACAGCAACTAAACTGACTGAGTAATCTTTTTATTTCCATTTCTACCCTCTTTCTAAAGTACAGTAAATGTCTCCATTGCAAAGAAAGTCTTTCCATGTAAATGGTACAATTTTGTATGGTTAGCATTATTTTAGAGGGGAAAAACAGACACATTTTCTAGCCAAAAGACAGTAGCAGTCAAGAGAGGAACTGCTTGCATGCTTGCAGAAATGAGGTGCTAAACTTCAAGGCAAGGTGAAATCCTTTAAAATGTCATCATCAATAAACAGTTTTGCTGAGGCCACAATGAAAAGCAATACACTTTTAAAGCCATTGTTCTCTTCTCCTTGGGGTGTTTATTATTCTCCATGATGGGCACTTTGCCCACTCCCTTTTCCAAGAACTGAGAGAGATCTGGGATTGTCCCTTTCCCATTTACTTCTGGAAAACTTCCCAAGCTCTACTTTTCTGAAGCAACCACAGGACAAGATTTTTGCCCTGGAGGACAAGGGTTATACAGCTCCTTTGTTTGACAATTGCATAATCTTGGGTGCCATAAAGTGGGTGTTCAGTGACAGAGCCTTTTGTTGTTGTAGTAGTGCATTCTGGAAACACATGGCTTAAATTTGGGGATGCTAAAGTACAAATTTAAGCAGGAGATTCTCCACTTAGGTTTCATTTCACACTACACATATTTGTAAGTGTATTAAATAGGAGAATCATGAACACAGAAACAATTTAAGATGTCAACTAGCTTAACCTGCCTATTCAACACCTCATACTTATTCTTTCCAAAAGATCCATCAACTTTATTCTTTTGTAATGGAGAAAGAGGAGAATTTGAAATCACTTT
>NW_004524710.1:6668162-6675488 GCF_000260255.1 Octodon degus | reverse complement strand
TAAATAAATCTTTCCAGCTGTGTTTTCACCTTGCAAAACTATGAAATAACACATTCCATAAAATCCAAATTATAGTATTATTAAAATAATAAAAATGAAAATTCCTCATGCTAAAAAACCAAAAATTGTTTAAAATAATAATTTTAAGGGCCAAGGAGATAGCTCAGTAGAATAAGTGCTTCCCTGGCAAGCACAATGGCCTGAGTTTAATCCCCAGTTCTGAAAAATTTTTTTTTGATACAGGACCTTGCTATGCAGATCAGACTCATAGTGATCCTCCTGCCTTAGCCTCCCCAGTGCTCGGATTATAGGCTTGTGCCATCCCACCATTTCAGGGTGGGTACAGCGTGCAGGAGGCTCAAACTCAGGTCCTTGCACTTGCCTGGCTATCTCCCCCATTATGCAGATGAAGATACTGGAAGGTAAAGAGGCTGATACAGAATCTTATGATTGGGAGTTGATGGAGTAGGGGTTGTACTCTAGTGTACACTGTAGCAAAGGCTGTGCTACACAGATTTCTAAACCAGTAATTAAAAGTGAAGCAGGAGTGCAGCCATTGCACTGCCCCTCATCTTTTGCCTCCCTGACTGTAGCCAGTGCCTGTGCATTAGCACTTGGCATGCCGTGGTGTTGGTCTTAGATTCCCAACAGCATGGCCCTGTGTAGGTCTCTCTTTTTTGTTTGTGTGGCTCTTTGAATGTTCTTCAATGTTCAGCTCAGATATAACCATCAATGAGACCTCTTCCCTGACATCTACACGCAGCGTTATAAGTGATTTCTCCTATGTTTCTCATAAGACATTGTTCGGGCCCTATGTTTCAGAGCATCTCTCCCTCCCAAGCAACTCCCAAGATTTTTCACATCTGCTTTCCTTTCTAGGCTCTATGGATCAGAAACTGCTTACCATTCCAACAACTGATCCTTAATGATGTGACCTGAAGAAATTAAACAGGAAAAGGTCAATTACATGTTAGTGACATTACTATGTTAAATAGCTGAAAATTAGACTAAAGATTTGTGGAACATTTTTTTTCAGATTTACTGATTTCTCTGTTCTTCACCAGAAAGCAGGGAATGTGTTCATATCTTTTAAAATTATGATATTGTTCTCAATGAAAAAAGGATAGTACTGATTTTAATTTTCTATTAGTCCTGTCCCACTCCAATCTGGGTGTGTAGTCAATAAAACCTTCTACCTCATCTCATGATTACCCACACACTTGATGAAAAAGAAAGATACAACTACAGCATCCTTTTAGCTCCATACTCTCCTGTGTCTTTCGATAATATTTTGCTTAAACACACATCCATATGACACTGGCCCTTTTGTCTTTACCTGGATGGAAAGAAAGATAAGAGTCAAATTATTCCTTCATAGAACTTTAACTTTTCTTCATCTCAGAGACAAGTTTTGCCATTAAAAGTCTTGGAACTGTGAAGATCATGCTGACCCTTCAACCACAAACAGAATTACAAATAAAAAAAATTCCTAGGCTAGGAAACTTCTGACGTGTTCCATGAGAAACAAGAATCAAATCTTAAGTTTTCTAAGCCTAATCTCAGTTTGCCTGCTGGGTAATCTCTCAGCTCCTCTTCCTGCTGTTAGACAATCTTAGGCTCTCCACTCCTACTGTGGGCTCTAGCTCATGTAGGTTGCCCAGTTCGCTCCAGCTGCTCCTCCTGCTAAGCTCCAAGTGGCCATTTGTTTCACATTTGATCCTCAGATCAGTCCTACCAGAGCGCAGCTCTGATGTGTGAGCCAGGCTGCCTCATACTTCTTGGCAAAATTAGGTGTTTAATAAATGTATGGAAGAGTGATGTCATGCTCGCAAAACTTTTTTTTCCCCCCCTCTCTTCACAATTTTTACGGTGATCCATATCAAAATTTCTTGCTTTATTTTCTATTATTCCCCTTTGGCTAGTTTTGCTCCTAGCAACACTAGGTCTTCTGAATAAGCCCCATTTGCTGAGCTGCTTTATGTTCATTCTCTTCTCTATTTCTGGAATGGTTTCTAGTAATTTCTGTCTTGCGTTTCTCCTTAAGTGTCAAGGCGCAATTGTAACCATATCCACAGTGCTGCCTTTTCTTCTCTCTCTGAAATCCTGTGGCACATTTTCTCCTGCTGTCCTGTGCAAGTGTGGTTTCCAGTTTTGTCTTGACGGGGGCCTTCACACCTGTGTTGTACCTCTGAAACCCAGCTGCTTGGTTTTCCTGATAGAGCCCTTCCCGCTCATGCCCAGCATGTGGGAGTCAGGCATAGCGCACAGCATAGATTTGCCTGTAGATTCTGGGGACAGGTGGAAATGATTTTCTTTTTAAAAATAACTTTTACTTTAGGATAATTTTAAATGTATCTAAAAGTTGTAAAGATAGTGCATAGAGTCGCAGTTTCTCCTAATAGTAACATCTTACGTTAGTATGGTGTACTTCCCACAATTAATAAAGCAGATTGATAAACAGATATTAACTAACTAAATTCCATATGTGGTATTCAGATTCCCTTAATTTTAAACATTTTAAAATATATTTGCAGGCCTCTCTTAAAATAAAATGGTCTGAAATCTGAGATACACTCCATTTATGTAGAACTCGTGGTGCTTACAAAGCATCGCCAAATAGTACTGTACCAGTGAACCTCGGTAATGTGTGTCAGAGGTTTTCAGCATTAGCCCAGAACATCAGCATTGCTATAAACATCTGACATATATAAAATTTATTTTCTCATAAAATGTTTCATGGCTAGGTTTGGGGAGTTGACTTGTCATAGTGGAATCACTCTCATCTATATTGTTAGTAAAAGGAGTATTTATGGCTACTTATAGAGCAATTTACTTAAAATATTTAGTTTTAATGAAAATTTAAGTAATTGGCTTCCAAGCAAAAAATATTTGAGAAGGTCCCTCTTTTACATATATAACTTGGGAGTTACCATTCATTTTGTGGGCTCCTCTTGCAAACCCCGCATGGCTTGGGTGCTTGGTACCTTCAGGCTGTGCATGGCAGTCGATAGCCAGGTCCCTAATTTCAATGTGAATAAAGGTGAAATTTGGACAGGAGGAAGAGGGGGAGCTCCTGAAGTTCTCCTCTTGCGCTTCCTCCTGTTCTTTCCCACTGTGCTCCTTCTTTGGTGCTTCATCTTCCTTTGCATATAGAGAAGGCTGCATCCCACGAAGGCAAAACTTATTTCAGTCATCCTTCATATCCCAGTGGTCTGTGTCTTCTTCATGTTAAGTATTATCTCTTTCTGGGAGTATTTTTCTAAAAGAATAAAACTGTGTACAAGGAGACTGTTACAAAAATATATCAAGATTTTAGTATTTTAAAAGAGGATGCTCCATTTTTTCCTCATGTTTGTTGCATGATAGTTTCCAACATTTCAACACGTGAGATGAGAGAACTCTTCTATATCTTTTATTTTTATAGCTTGTACTTTTTCTAGGCCCCTCCATTCATAAATTTTACATTGTCAAAATGACAGAGAAACCACTACTAGAAGTTAATGATGGAGTAAGCAGTAGTTGGTGACACTTCAGTTTCCTCAGGCATGGCAAATCATTAACCCCTCAGAGTAGGAATGAAAAGGAATAAGAAATAGAAAATCTGTACAAAGACTCCCCAGAACTTTACTTCTCAAAATAATGATAAGATGACTTAACGTACAGGCATAAACTTTCCAACGTTCCACATATATCATACATAAAACTATGTCTATGAACAGTTTTCACATTTTTAAAGATGTGGATGATTGTACGCTGCCTTTATGTAAGTGAAAACCCAGATGAAAACCCAACCAACTCTGATGCGCATCCTACTTCAGTATCTGCTAATTTCATCCTCATGCTCTATATAGTCAATGTCATAAACTGCAGCGCATTTACCCATAGAGTGGGAATTAGGAAGAGCTGATTCATTGTCTTTCTTAACTGGCTGTGGCTTCAGCACGAAAACCAACAGACGGAACCAAGGGTAGCCAAAAAGATCACGATGTTCCATTTGTGACCATAGGCAGTATTTGGTCACTTGGGTATTTCCTTCAGAGTATTTCTTCTTTGACAAACTGACATTCAGTGTCTGGAAACATTTTTTAGGGTGGGAACTTAAAAGTACCGATAACTTAGCCTTTGCCTCCTTCTGCTCTTCCTCCTTTTTTTTTCCTTTGTGGTTGTGTTTTTTTTTTTTTTTTTAATTTTTAAAACTTATTTACTTGGTACAGGGTCTCTCTATGCAGCTCAGATTTGTAACGATCCTCCTTTCTCAGTCTCCCCAGCACTGGTATTACACGTGTGCACCCCCATGCCTGGTTTTGGTGGCTGGCACGGTGCATCTAGTGTTTGGGGCTGGTATGGCATGCAGTACCAGAGATCAAACTCGGGTCACTGTGGTTGCCAGGCATGTGCTGAGACCACTGAGCTATCTCCTCAGCCCTATGTTTGGCTTTTAGAGTCTTAATGTACACTTCAGAAGGCCCTGAACTCACTACATATAATGAGGCTACTGCCTCAGCCTCATGAGTTCTGGGGCTATGAGCACATCCACTGTGCCCACCTTGCCCCGACTTCTTCTCTTGTCACTGATAGGTTGATTCCTACATTGACACTCCATACTCTTCTCCTTATTATATAGTGAATGAAGTATGGCTGAGTAGCTACAAACTCTGGACATTTCTTTCTACACTGATAAATTCTGAAGTTTTTCCAGACGTGGAAAATGTGATGTGGTCCTTTCTACATTTTCAAAATTAATGACTAGTATTTCAGATGGGGTAAATGGTATCATATTCCTACTGTGTCATGTATGTTGCTCATTTATAGGTTTTACACCTTTATATATAATATATCACATTCACTTTATCACAGCTTTACTAGAAAAATAGGGCAGGCAGCACTCACAGAGTTTATAGATGATAAGAAGTATTTCAGTAGATTTAACAAAGTCACAAAGCTAGGATTTAGTGGTGCCAAATCAGAATCTAGGTTTCATATTTGGCTCAGGGAATTCTGTGTGTGTGTGTGTGTGTGTGTGTGTGTGTGTGTGTGTGTGTGGTTGGGATGTCCCAGGGACTGAACCCTGGAAAGGCCTGGCACATGCCAGGCATTCTCTCTAGTGCTCAGCCACATCCCAGGCCTTTTCATTTTGTCTTGAAACAGGCTGTGCTCAAACTTATGATCCTCTTGCCTCAACTGCCTGATTAGCTAGGATTACAGGCGTGGGCCAGCACGTCTGGCTGAAATTCCTATATAAACCTAGCACGTTACTGCTTTTGGCCAAGGGCATTGGAATAGGATCACAATATAAGAATGCTGTATTTTGCAATTTATGCTTTTGTGGTACCGAGCAGTGCCTTACACTTCTCGTGTTCGTCACGGCAACCTTTTGGTAGAAGGAGACCTCACTTCTATTCTTTCAACTGGTTTCTACAGTAGTTAATCTCATTTTCTAGCAAGAATTTTAAGACCTGACCTAAATATTACAATTAATTCATAGTTAACACATAACCTTCTTTTTTCCCGTTTTCCAGTGTAAACACTCATAAATGTTACTTAATGTTACTTCCAAAATAGCAAGCTTAACTTTTGTGGTCTATGAGGCCGCGTTTACACATTTGTGATTCTGAGAGTGGGTCATCCAAACGGTCTCTCCAGCAAGGGACTCAGTACTGTTGAAGTTTCAAGGATGAGAGTTTTGCTTCTTGTTGCCACTTTTTGCAGCAGAACACAAACACAATGCTTTTATCTGGCCATGAAATAGTTCCCATTTGTAGGGTGATGTAAGGAGTAGTATGAAAACGTTTTAAGAAAATTCCTTGTGTATTGATTCTTAGGATTCCTAAGATGGCGCTTCTATCTGATCTCTGTGGTTTTGACTTCCCCATATATATGTCTTGTTATCTTTTACTAAATATTAGCTTGTTAGAGTTTTATGACAGAATATCTTTTCAAATAATATGTTCCTGTTTTTTAATTAATTAATTGTGTTTTGAGGTAGGCTCTTACTGTGTAGTTCAGGCTCGTTTTGAACTTCCTTTATAGCCCAGGTTGGCCTTGAACTCCTCATGATCTTCCTGCCTCAGTCTCCTCAGTGGTGGCATTACAGATGTGTGCCACCACTCCCTGCTTTTTCCTACTTTTTAGAACGTTGGGAAAAAAACTTTAAAACTTGTTTGGTTTTCTTTCATCAATAATTTTGAAGTGTTAAGTCTATGAGGTATAAAATAGTCAATCTTATATTTTATACTTTTTAAATTATAAATATGATAATGCAAATAGAGGTTTCGTCAATATCTACATGTTAACTGATTTGAGTATATTCTCTGCCCACAACTTCCTTTTAACATGTAGGATTAGGAAAGGGGAGGGAAAAGTCAACATTCAGGGGAAATAAGTTAATTCAATTGATGCAAGTCCATAGAATCCTGTAATATTTGGAAAGTCTAGAAACCAAGTAATGTTCTTAAGAAACCTAACACATTTGCTATGTACATGTTTCACAGTAGTTTGCTATGTCTTTGTAGGTTGGAGATGTATGAGATGCTAGCTCTTGTGAGAACAGTAACTTTCACTTTAAAGCCTCATCTAGCTCTTCCTTTGTCCCCGTAGGTGGCCATGTTTGTGCTACACTTGGGTAGCGCCACATTCCTGCTTACAGAGCCTGTGATCAGTGCGATGACAACCGGGGCTGCCACCCATGTGGTGACTTCGCAAGTCAAATATCTCTTGGGAATAAAAATACCTTATATATCGGGACCTCTTGGATTTTTTTACGTGAGTTTCCTAAATGTCGTTGTTCTTAGATTTTGAGTATATTTTTCACAAAGTAGAATTTAATTATAATACTGATGTTTTTCTGTATTACAACTTGGTATTATGTAAAATCGTGTGGGGTATTTTAAGTATAATGTAAAGTATGAAACTAGTTTAACGAGTAATGTCAATTAATTTTAGAAATCCTCATCATGATTTACTCTTTCAATTCTGGTTATTCAGTTGATTTCTTTTTTTCATTAATTTTATTGAGAAACAAATAGCAATTCAAAGCAGGTTAGTAGGACAGTTACAATGATTAATACATTGCATATTGTTGTCTTCAATATTTCACTATTACACATGACTTTCTGAGGGTTAATTTCCCTTGTATATTATTGTCTGCATCACTGATTATGTTATCAGGATAAATTTCTAGTAATAGAATTACTAGATCCAATGGATATTTAATATTTGGCTCAGGGAATTCTGTGTGTGTGTGTGTGTGTGTGGTTGGGATGTCCCAGGGACTGAACCCTGGAAAGGCCTGGCACATGCCAGGCATTCTCTCTAGTGCTCAGCCAC
>NW_004524710.1:6648101-6668062 GCF_000260255.1 Octodon degus | reverse complement strand
ATTAATTACATTAATATAATATTATACTCTTGCCTTATTGTTAACTCTGGCTACTACTATGTAAAGAAATTGGGAGCTTGACATATGAAAAACTGGTATCCACTATTAAGCAAGCATTTCTATGATTAGGGAGTTAAATAGTTAATGAAAATAGTAATTGGCTACATGCAACTGGAAACTTGCTCTGAATTTTGTTCCTTAGGTAATATCCGGCTCAGTGATTCATTCATTGTAAGAAAGTTTAAAACCAAAACAAGAAACCTGGAACTGGGCCTGGAAGCAACATAATCCCAAGCTTCAGCTCAAACAAAAGCAGAACAGAGTAGTTGTAAGCTGTCAGATGATGGCTGAGAGTTAAGACTCTCATTGACACCAGCTCTACAAGACAGAACAAAATCGGTTAAAACCATGGCTTAGCATCCTGCCTGGAACAGTGTGTTTATCTGTGCATGTACAAAGTAGAAATGCCTGTAGGTTACAACTTGGCCCATGTGGTTGTATGCAGTTAGTTAACCGTTTCTTTTTGCAAGTAGTATTAATGAAGCAGGATAGCCTGATACAGGAATGGCACTGGCTTTTCAGCTTGATTCTGCAGAATTTTGCATAGAAACTCTCATCCATGTTGTCTTCCTGTGAGTCAAATGGCAGGCAACTTTACCTTGATTTTCTAGGTCAAGCACAGTGGGACTTTAGAGGTCTTTTGTAAGATCTCACACTGAAAATCAGATTTTGGAGCAATTTTAAACAACTGACTTTACATGCACACGACCTAGTTAGTGGGATTACTGCGTTGTAAATGAATGGAAGTTGCTCTTGCTTTTCAATGTCACAGAATCTCGACCTGCTAAGGTGCTAAGAATTTCTGATCAAGGAGGTTATGGGCCACAGAGGAAAGTGATCAATGATGTAGAGTGTGACTAAGGAAAGTCACATGGAGAGAAAACATTCTCTCAGGCTTTCACAGAGAGCAAATTGCCTAAGAAATGGCCATGACTCATCCACATGGCTGACACTGACAAAGGATCTACGAACTGTAGTACAGGGTTTCAGGATAAATCCTGAGGGGATTTGACTAACCTTGCCAGAAACAAAAATTACATTTCTTGTTATATAGGTCTTGCTTTATCTTGGTCTTAACCATCCAGCAGAAAAGTATAAAAACAAAGTATAAAAAGTACAGCCTTATTAATATGCTGAGCTGTAAAAGGCTCAAGTCAACAACTTCTGACATTGCCAGTCCTACGGATAACCCACTATTATTATGGACTACTGGACTATATTGGATTATTTTGCTGAATTCATGCACTGACAGTATTTAAATGGCAATGGAATACCCTTCTCTGAGAAAACTAAACAAAAAAATGGGATACAAATGAAGGACCATTTTGGATCTGTATATTCAAAATAGGAGAGATATACAGCTATTTTCTCTTAATTCAATGAATAGAAAGATTCATTCTAATAGTGTTTGTGGACAGTATATCATGTCTGCATCTTGTGCTATGAATAACCACTAAGAAGACAACAATATGCAATGTATTAGTTGTTGAAACTGTCCTACTACTTTGTTTTGAAACTGTCTCATTGCTATTTGTTTGTCAATAAAATTATTTTAAAAAAAGAATGATGCTTTGTTCTTCACAAGGGTGATGATTGATGCTGAAATAGCAGTGCTGAAAGTGGTGGTGGTCTGAGCAGAGGTTACAGTGAGATATTTCAGAAACAAGCTCTGGCGTAACTCAGCTGAGAGAATCTGGTGATAAAAATGTAAATTTGCGATTGCTTTGGAATCATTAAGTGTCTGAAGGAGAAGAGGGAAACTCAGCATGGAGATACAGGGCAGAGGACAGCATAGAGGTAGTGGCCATCAAGTTAGAGAATCTAGAGGAAAATGAGTGAATATGTCTTTGAGAATTTTCACTTTCTGACTCTTCCTCCTACTTCCATGTTTTCATGACTGTTATATCCTTTTTGAAAGCTGCTGAGGAGGGATGAAGAATGTATCATGGATATCCCTTGGAGCACAAATTGGTATCTAGAACATTAAAGATTCTTGCTCAATGAGCCACTCACAAATCTTACTCGTCTCAGGTGGGATGCATTTTTATCAAAAGAATTCAAATTTGGTGGGCCGACATGTTCAGTAATTAATTCTACCCCTAAGTGAGGCTCTGCAGCTGGCCATCTCCTTTCTGCTACTATGATGGCTTCTACAGCCTCTGCTAGATGGACCATGCCTGGTTCTATGCCATGAAGGAAATTCAGTTCCCTCATCTGAGTAGATGAAGTCTTCATCCATGGGTTTGTTCTGGGATAGTAGTGTTCTAACCTCCATGGAACACTTTTAGAGAATGATTTAAATCAGATAGACAAGTGACATAGTGTCAATTCTCCCACTGTGGGGATAGACATGCTGCAGTTTGATCTTGAATGTCCCTTAAAGGCCCATGTGTTACAGGCTCGGTCCCCAGCCCATGATACTATTAAGAGGAGGTGATGCCTTTCAGAGGTGGTACCTGGTGATAGGATTTCTGATCATTTGGGGTACACACCTGAGAGGGATCAGAGAAACTCAGTCTTCTCTTTATCTTTTTTGCTTTCTGGCCACGAGGTGTGCGACTTTGTTCTGCCTGGTGCTGCCTTGCCAAAGGCTCATAAACAAAAAGTCCAAGTGACTTGAACCTCTCAAACTGAAAGCCAAAGTAAAGCTGTTCTCTTTGCAAGCTGAGCATCGCAGGCATTTATCATAACAGCAGAAAGCTGATTGGCGCAAGCGCACCCAGGAGGCTGGGCTAAGCTTTCCTGATTAGCTTCCTCTTCATCTCGCTGAAAGTTGTCAGCCAGTTCCTTCAGGTGACGAGGCTTTCCACAGTGTGAAAGCCTACCAAGATTTCCCCCAGTACTGAGTGCCTATTCAGGCTTTTAATGGTCCACATAGTCAAAGGAAGTCTCTGGAGTGACTCTCATGAATCTCCTAGTCCCTAAAAAGAGTGTAGCAAGATTTAATTTAGCCACTTCTTTAACCTTCCTTCCTTTACACATAGCTCTACTTTTTACTTTGTTCCTCAGAGTTATTATTGTAAATCTATATACTTCTAATAAAACTTTCTTTTCAACTTATTGTTATGTTTAGTGAATTTTAGAAATATTTCAATACATTCTTCTTCAGTAATATTTGGGTAAAATGTAACATTTTTCTCCAAGTTATTTTAGCCGTGGTGATTTTATTAGTCTACACAATTGAACACTAATTGATCTGTCTATTTTGTTTTTTCCTAGAAAGGGAAAATGGAGCAAAAACATTAGAATTAGAGAAATCCAGATTTAGATCATAGCTACAGCCATGACCTGAACAAATAACCTAGTGTTTTTAATTTTCAGTTGCCTGTTTTGTAAATTGATGATAATTACAGTGGATGGGCTTCACTCTGAAATGAAATGCCTGGAACAAAGGTGTTCATTAAAAGCCATTATGTTTCCTCCTAGTAATAAAGAGCTGGACATAACAAATTATAGATTTTTTAAAGTACTTCTTAAAAAATAAATACCACATTTTCCCTCTATTGAGGACTATCAATCAGATAAAAAAAATTGTGAAATAAGTTTACATGTCTTTGTACTTTGAAAATCAAGGTGACCTGAGATTTATAAATTAAATATTTCTGGTTTTAATGAAGGAATTGAATTGCTTATCAAAACTGAAGAAGCTGTTCTTTATTTTCATTTATAAATACTTTCATCAATTCAGCACAAAGTCCCTTAAGCAGTTATAACCCCATTTAATAACTTATAAATAGTGCCATAGTTGGGGCTGGGGAGATGGCTCAGTAGGATAAGCACTTGACTGGCAAATGCAAGGATCTGAGTTCAATCCCCGGTTCCGCAAAAAAAAAAAGAAAAAAGAAAAAAAAAGTGCCATGGTGTGTATAAAGTAAACAGGAGCAATAAAGCCACCAGGGTCATTCTGTCTTGGGGTCCTGGCTCAGAAGCCAAATCATTCTATTCTTTTTTTTTTTTTTTTTGGGAAGGGTCTACAGGGTGTTCAGGGTCTCACTACTAGATCCTACTCATAGTGATCTGCCTGATTACAGTCTCCCAGGAGCTGGGATTACAGGTATGCGCTACCATGCCCAGTCTCAATTGCCTTCTCAGTGTGCCCCAGGAGTGGGGCCGGCACGGTGGGCCTGGGGATTAAACCCCTGGTCCTTGTGCCTGCTTGCAGGCGCTTTAATCTGCTGAGCTATTTGGCCAGCCCAAATCATTCTATTCTTGGCATTATTCAGATTCAAATAATTGATTGATAACTTGGTTGCCCACATAAATAAGAGTGAAACTTTTAAGGTTTTCAAGTATAAAAACATTTTTAAAGTCAAGAAATTATGAAGTATCTTTTTGTGTGAAGAAATGTTTTTGCCCAGAAGGCACAATAAAAATTACAAAAATTCCTATTTCATATTAGCACATGTGGATTTCTTGGAGATGGCGCCTGTAGTCGTCTGTAATAAACTTGGCAAAGCTAGTTTTGCTGGCATGGCTTTATGTGAACACTGTTCTAATAATTATACACAGTTCCATGCGTTAAGCCCAAGAGCAAAGGCAAGTTTGGCAATATATTCAACCATCCTTCTTGAAAGTTTTTTTTTCCTTTCCTTAAAGTGGGGACTTTCAGACTAGAAAACAGTTTCGTTTCCACCACTAACCCTGAAATATAAGCAAAGTACTTTTCTAGTTTGGGCTGCAAAACCTGTGAAGCAGAAACCAAGAACGTTAATAAAGTGGGACTGAAACATCGGAAGGAAGTCAGTGCTGATGAAACATTTTCTTTTGTAGAGAATGAGATCACAATTAATTATGTACAAATGAATTTTTTATGTGTAGAACAAATCTTCTTCGAAGACATAGGCCCTCTGGGATTTCTGAGCCAAGAACACGCTTGGTTGGTTCATGAAAGCTCGCATTTTCTCTGCAGATATTGTGGCTTTTCTATTGTGACTTGTAGGGCTGTTTGATACACCTTAAGAATGGACAGAATAAATCAAATAAGAGAGAAATGCAATGTTCATCTGCAGATTGATTCAATCAGTGGTGCAGGGAACAGAAAATGTAGCAGGTTTAATTTGAATATGGAACAGTTATATGGAAATTTATAATAAAGATTACTTTCAAATTATAAATCAGACAGCAAATATTTTTGCAACTCAACCATCTTGGACTAAGTTCTTTCCATCCCCCACAATTCATTGAAAAATGCATCACCGCAAAACCCAGTGCTCAAGTAATTCAAATTAACTTATTTTTTCTAAACAAGGGATGGCTGGATGCCACCTGGGCCTTGGCATGCTTGGCTGTAGGCTTGGGCCAAGTGAGTTGTGTGTACCCATGTAGTCTTTAGCTGCTTAACATACCATGCTTCCCCAGATGACTTTCTGGTCTGAGATTGAAATTATATATTGAAGCAATAGCGAATGGATTCATTCCCAGGGTGAGATATAGTTATTAATCAGAAATAGGGACATCATGATATTAAACTTTATGAAATATTGTTTTCCTGTGCCTTTTGACATTTTTTTGATAATCAGTTTAATATTTTTTCTCTTTTTCTTTCTTTCTCTCACTTTCTTCTCCCCCCACTCTTCTCATGGGATTAAAAAAAATTCCTATGGAATTTTACAGAAATAGTGAGGAGAGGGCTGGTGAGATAGCTCAGAGGACTAAGTGCCTACTTAGGCAACTGTGGGGACCAGGGTTTGATCCCCTGCACCACATGCTGTGCCAGCCCTGCCCCCAGGTGCATTGAGTCAGCCACCCAGTCCAGAAATAGTGGAACATGCCTGTAATCCCAGTGATGGGGGTGGGACTGAAAACACCACTATGCGTCTGAGCTGCATAGTGAGACCCTGTACCAAATACATTTTTTAAAAAAGAAAGAAAAAATAAATAGTGAGGATATATTTGAATTAGGGTAGGATGAAATAAACACAAATTGGCAAATCAAACACTCACAGATAGTGTTAATGATGGACATAGAATGATGTGACAGGTGGGGGCAGTGATAGGGTGAGACTGGTTGGAAGAGGTAGGTAGAGAGGCCCATTCTGAGAATGCAATTCTTAAATGTCTGAAATTTTTTTTGATGGTGTATGTTTGAAATTTGTGGAAGTATATTCATTTTAAGGAACTGGTACATATATATTGCATCTTGATCAGTATTTCAGAAAGTCTGTGATTTTATTCTGCAATTCTTGCATTCAGCACAATGGTTTGATGAGCACTATTTCAATTTTAATATGTCCAAAGCAACTCACCTGATCTGTCCAAGCCTTTTCTCTTACAATAAGGGGAATAATAATAGTCACCTTTTAATAATTGAAAACCTAACTGGGTCTCTGCATGTAAGATGACAAAAAGGTGCTAATTCATTTACCTTCTATAATGTCATAAAGTTTAAACAATTTCTCCATTCTTTCTTGGCATATCTGCCCTTTACCATCTGCTCAACTTAAAGAAAATGTGGAAGTTCCTCAGTGTTCAGGGTAGAGAAAAAGAATGAAGAGATATTAGTGTATAGATAAACATAGATTTTCACAAGATACTCCAATATACAATTAGATAGATTACATATTACATTTTATTCATCATAGGTTTGACGGTATCACAATGAATAACATAATTTATTTTATTTTATTTTTAATTTTTTCCATAATTTTATTGAGAGACAAATAGCAATGAGACAGTTTCAAATAAAATTGGTATGACAGTTTCAATAATTAACACACTGCATACTGTCTTCCTAGTGGTTATTTGCTGTAGAAGATGTAGACATGATATCCTATTTACAAACACTATTACAAAAAATCCCTCTATTCATTAAGAGAATGTAACTATATATCTATCCTAACCATTTTGAATACACAGATGCAAAACGGACATTCGTCTGTATCCCTTTTTTGTTTAGCTCTGTCATTTGAATGTTATAGGTGTGTTAACTCAGCAAAATATTCTAAAAGAGACCAGTAGTCCATAATAGTATTGGGTCTTCCTCTTGACTGTCAGTGTTAGAAATTGTTGACCTGAGTCCCCTACAGCTCAACACAACACCATGGCTTTACTTCTTATACTTTGTTTCTATACTTTTCTGCTGGATGGTTAAGACCATGATAAAGCAAGACCTATGCAACAAGAGTTGTAGCTTTTGGATCTGATAAGGTCAGTTAAATCCCCTCATGATTTTTCCTGAGATCCTGTACCTCAGATTGTAGATCCTTTGTCAGTGTCAGCCATGTGGATGAGTCACAGCCATTGCTTGGCCAATCCTGAGAGAATGTTTTCTCTCCATGTGACTCTCCTTAGGCACACTCTACATCATTGATCACTTTCCTCTTTGGCCCCATAATCTCCTTGATCAGAAAATTTGGGACACTACTGAGTTACATGACGTTACAGTACAAGTTCTCATATGTCCTGAGTCTTAATTGACCTTGGAAGGCTAGGGCCAAAATGTTGGCTTTCCTTGCGGCCCTCCTTTTTCTCTAATTTTGGTCTGCAAACTTAGATTGTTAACCCTCCAGAAGAGAAGCTTATTGTTACTGCCAAATAACCTAGGCTGTTAAGCTTAACCTCACTATCTGTCTGAATATCAAACATCTTAGGCATAACATGGAACAGGTACTTTTCATCAAGTATTGATATGTTGAACTTTAAGTCCCTACAGAATATGATGACAAAACATTTAAAAAATTAAAAAATATTTTCAAAATAGGCATAAAGAATTATATAATTCTTATGTTTACACACAAGTCCAGAAATCTAACCATATACAACCTTGTAGCAGGACAGTCCCACAACATTCCTTTTCCTTTCTCCTACCTTCACTCACCACCCCCTTCTTTTTGAACAATCATCTACCCATGAGAGAGCACAGCAGCAACTGGCATGTCATGACAAGCAGCCCGTATTCAGAAGAAAATAATTAATTTTAGTGATAATATCTTTGTCTTAACACTTTTCTTGAAACAATAATGACCTTTATTTTAAAACATATATTTGTAAACAGACTTTGCCAAATATATATGTGTATGTATGTATATATATATATATATATATATATTTTTTTTTTTTTTTTTTTTTTTTTTTTTTTTTTTTTTTTTTTTTTTGTATTTTTGGGAAGGGTCCACAGGGTGTTCAGGATTGGACTCGTAGTGATCCTCCTGTTTTACAGCTTCCTAAGAGCCAGAATTACAGGTGTGTGCCACCATACCCAGTCTCAATTGCCTTCTCAGCGTGCCCTGGGGGCGGGGCCAGCACAGCAGGCCTGGGGATCAAACTTCTGGTCCCTGCACCTCCTTCTAAGTGCGTTAGTCCGCTGAGCTATTTGGCCGGCCCTGCTAATTATATTTTCAGACTAAAGTTTGTACATGGGCTGCACAAAACGATTGTTGTCTTTTTTTTTTTTTAATTTTATGTATTTGATACAGCATCTCACTATGCAACTTGGGATCATAGTGATCCTCCTGTTTTCAGCTCCCCAGTGACGGGATTACAGGGTGCGCCATCACAGCCGGACTGGTCGCCAGCTCAGTGCGCCCCAGAGGCGGGGCTGGCATGTCTTGCAGGACCAAGGATCAAATCCTGGTCCCTGTACTTGCTAAAGCAGGTGCTTAGTCTGCTGAGCTATCTCACTGGCCCAATTGTTCTCATTTTTTTTTCTCCTGGAATTAGTTTTGGCTTTGTGTTTGATGATTAAATCAAAGTCAGATTTTAAGAAGTAAGGTGAATAAATTGCAGATTACTAATTTTTAGTTACTAGTAATGTATGCCGACATTATGAAAGTTTTTGATTTCACTATCCCTTGTTTTTCCTGTGGGGAAACACAAATTTATTCTGGATAGATTTTTAGCACAAAGATAGCATAGCGTTTATAAATAGGATTTTTAAAGGTTTCACTTTTTTTCTTTGGCATAGAAATGTACAGAGTGATATATAGATGGTGATGTTTAAATTTAAAGAAAACATTATCAAAAGAAATGTTACCATTGTCTCCCTGAGAATATTCTCCATAGTTTCAATATACTTATTCCACTGCTGTTGCTACATTCTATAAAGCAGTTCTGGAAGTCCGCTTTTGTGAGTGTCTTTAAATTCTGATTAAAAACTATGGTGAATGTTGCTTCTGAGTACCATCTAATGGAAAGGCAGGCACATGAAAACATTATGGTGTGTACTCACCCACATCATTCACTGGACCTGGTGCCGTGTAACTTCCTGCTCTTCCTCAAAGCCAAAATGACCCAGAAAGGTAAATGTTTTGAATCAATTCAAGACACCAATGCAGCATAATTAAAGATGTGAAAGAGGACATCCAGAACTGCTTCAGAAAGTGGCAAAAATGATGGGGTAAACGTGTTCAAAAGTACATTGGGAGGTGTTAATGACAATATGCATTTTACTGCAATGCATTTAAATAAATTTAAGCATTCATCCTATTATTCAATTATACCTCATATATTTTAATATACTTTGTGGTCCTTATGGGTAGGTAGTTTATTCTTACTACTGAAGAAATACTACTGATGATATCATTATATTTTAAATATATTGGAATAATTTTATTTTCTTCCATATACTTTATCATATCAAACAGAATTCTATAGAAAGTGCTTGGCCAATGGGATTTTCTGACTGAGTGTTAAGCAGAAAGTCCATTAAGTTTGTACTCGTTAATATTTTCTCAATGTGTAAGCTCTTCTGGTTTGTTTAAAGTTTAACAGAGTGGGCACACGTTAGACCCCAGGACTTCTGCAATGTGTCCTCAGCCCTTTGATTTTTATTTTGAGAAATACTCTCACTAAATCACTAAGTTGCCCAGATTGGGCTTGAATTTGTGGTCCTTTTGCCTCCACTCCCCAGTTTGCTAGGGTTATAGGCATGTACCAGCACACTATCTATGTAAAGGTGTTCTTGTATGGGGTCTCATTTGAACTTCAGTGATGGTGATGTCATGAAAAATAATTGAAAATGGGCGATCCCAGAAAGTCACCTGTTTACTTTTCTCAAACAAACGCCAAATGTGAATTTTTCAGTCTTTATTATTGCTTCATTCTTATAAAATTTTAAGTTATTAAACATCCAGTTATTTGCATCAGATTAACTATCAAAGAGGGTTGCTTGAAATTTACTGCACTGGTAGCTTTACCATTTCCTTCAATATCTTGCATAAGATAAAATGTCTTTCAACAAACATTTGGAATAAATGAGTACACAGTAACTAAAATTCATCTGCTATGATAGATCCTAAGCACTGACAATGATAAAAGAGTTTCTAGCCTTCCGCACTTAGTCATTCTGCTTATTCAGGGTAAAATCTACTCAATTTGGATATTTATTGTTATTATTACTACTATAACAATATTTATTGTGGATCTTTTCCAGATGTCATTATAGGAACTGAGAATTCATCAACTTTGAAATACACTTAAAAAAGAAGGCCAAATTGAATAAATGTGTTATATAAATATATACGTGTATGTGTGTGTGTGTGTGTGTGTGTGTGTGTGTGTATGAAATGCCAGTCAAATGTTTCTGAAAAATCTTACCACAAAAAATAATTTTCATTATTTGAAATATGTCAAATTAAATTTTCTGTTCATATTGGTGTTTTCCATTTTAGATCATTATGATAAATGTTCAATTGAAAGAACTAGCATTTAGCCTCAAGGTGACCTGAATTCCTCTCTCATTAAACATGTCCATCAGTTTTGATGAAATATCTTTCTTATTGCTCCATGCAGATGCAAATATTGTCTTTGCTTCTCTGAGATCTAGGATGCAAATGATGATCCTCAATGGGAAGCTTCGTTTAGTGGGGATTAGTGTATGATAGTGTGACAGACGACTAGATCTATGGAAGAAATGAGTTTCATGTGTGCTTAGGATGACTATAACTCTAGTGAGTGGGATGTTTGTGTGTGTGTGTGTGTGTGTGTGTGTGTGTGTGTATGTTCTTATCCCTATCCCTGTCACTTTCTCCACATGCCACCCATCCCCCATGAGCCTGTTTAGCTTGTGACTTCTGTCTGTGGTCCGTGTGGCAGTCAGCAGCACAGTCCTCACCAGCCTGCGTTTCTGTTGTGCTCTTCCGGCTGGTTGTAATGGGTCTCTGCTCACCACTCCATCCGTGTTCTCTTGCATCCTTTTGTACAATGTGCTTTGTTTGATGAGCTATAGTTTAATCCAGACAGACAATAAAAGCCCTGGGGCGTTCTCATTCCTTTCATTCTGGTGTGGTCATTTTTATTACTGCAAACACATGTTCTCTAAATGCATATTACAGTAAATTTCATATGGCTTGGGAGTTTTCACATATTTCTTTTCTTTCTTATATAGGCACTGCCATGGTGTACTTTTAAGACCATGGGGAAAAAATAAGAACAATTTTTAAGTGCTTTGAAACACTTGGATGTTTGACCTTTTCTTGACAAATCATCTGAATAATTCTCTTAAGTTTATCCTCAGATTATGATAAGCCACCAGAAAGTTATGTATTTTGGCAAAATTGTCTTGACATTCCATTTTTCAGCTCCCCTGTGGAATGCATTTCACCAAGCAGAATTTTGTATTTTTATTTTGGGCTTTGAGACATGAGTAATGATAGAAATGGACCATGTTCCTTTACTTATAGGAACGCTGGGAATAATTACCATCCAAAACATAGAGAGGAAAAGTATTATCTACATCTCAGATAACTATAATGTTACAGCACCTAAGTTTCTTTCTAAGTAGTATGGAATAAAGGAGAATACTTCAAAGAAAATAACAAGTAAAACTACCTGATCTCTAATTTATTCCTTTATGTGCCTGATCACACAAATGCTAGCTTGCTAATTTTTTTTTTTTTTTTAACATTTAGAGAAGTGGCATTTGGATAACCTGTCATTACTCTGGTCTTTTTCACACAGTGAAGCTCCACTTTTAATGGACAGATCACATTTTCTTTGAAACTATTGATCATGTTAATGATCATGTTTAATATATAGAATTCGAGCTTAGAAAACCTGATCTTCCCCCTTTAGACCTGGTAGATTCATAGTCTTTGGACTAGCTGAGCTAAGTCATATGATTAGAAAAACCAATAAGAAGTTTAAGAAATACTAATTAATATATATGCATTGCTTTTAACATAGACTATTTAATATTTTAACTCAATATTTTGGGTTATGGTCAAATTGTATTTGAGATGTGAAATAGGGCAAAGAACACCAAGTTAGACTCCTGTAAGAATAGCCTGTGTGGTAAAAATCAACCTAATTTTTATCACTTAACACCAGAGAACTCTTCTGTGGACAAATAAAAATCAAAAGATAAAACTCAGATTCAGTAGGTTAAAAAGATATGCTGAAGATGAGTATTTTAATACTCAATTAAAACTTTAAAGTTTATACAAGTGGTGTTTCTTCATATGATAGAATATAGAAGATATAGACAAAAACAAATGTTTTATGCAGAGCTAATAGTACTTTTGATATATCTGTAGATATGTTGGCACTCATTTTGTCTTGTAAAATACATGTTGTTAGTTTTCTGGGTCTGCTATAACAAAAGGCCCAGATTAGGTAATTTAAATAACAACAAAAATATTTCTTGCACTCCTACAGGTTAGAAGTTCAAAATCAAGGAGTGAGGGGGTCTGATCCTTTGTTGCCCTAGAAGTTGC
The DNA here is from genome assembly GCF_000260255.1 of Octodon degus. Taxonomy (NCBI): domain Eukaryota; kingdom Metazoa; phylum Chordata; class Mammalia; order Rodentia; family Octodontidae; genus Octodon; species Octodon degus. Next base: position 6,655,352 of record NW_004524710.1, on the reverse strand, counting down.
TGTTTTTTGGTTGTGTTCTCACACATTTCTCATGTGTTTTACTCCTACACATTTTCCTATTGTGTATCCTAATCTTTTTGTAAAAGTGCACAGTCATGCTGACGTAAGGGTCATTCGTATGAACACGTTTTACATTGACTACCTCTTCAGAACCATAATACTGCCTCGAATAAGTCACATTCTGAGATACGGAATGACCTCAATATATGAATTTAGGGATGCATACAATTCATCTCACGAAAGTCAAGCCATACATATTTATTTTCAAGTTGCCTTTCTTTTTATAAACATGATAGGAAAGGTATTTCCATAATGAAAACAAATTTTGTCTAAAACAATGTGTTTAGGGAGCACACTGTCATTGCATGTACTTATTTAAAAAATGTGAAGTGAATCAATTCCCCTTATGTCTACTCCTCTAAATTGTTTTAATTTCTTTTTGCTGCTATTTTAAACATTGCTTTAATGAATATCCTTATAATAAGATACTTTGCAGCAGCCTAATTATGTTCATAGCTTAATTTTCTTGAAGTGAAACTGCTGAGGCAAGTAGAATATTTCAACAGTATTGAATAATCTTTATCAAATTGCCAAAATATTGTAGCTATTTAAACTCATATGAGTGACACAGAAGAGTTCACACCTCTTCTTCCAAACTTCACTAATATTGAATGTTACTATCTGAAAATCAATACTTTGGGAGAATAGGCTTTTGTGTTTCAAGTTATATTTCTTTGATTATTACTGTGGCTGAGCTCTTTGTTCATAAGTTGATTCATCATTTCTATTTATTTTGTAATTTTCTGTCTTCTGTCCACTTTAAAGTAACATTCTATGACCTCAATCTTTTACATTTATCCCTTTTACCTAGAATTTATTTTATTTTGTTTTATTGGGTTCCAACATTGTATAGTGAATGATTATTTCTATAATGCAACAGTTACATATATTTGGGATCTCATGTTATTTTTTCTTTTACTTATACATTTTGATAAAGTTACATGTTTTAACTTATAGATATGTGTGTTTTTAGTATAGGTAAATATTGTTCTATTTAAAAATTATCTTATTTGCTATCATGCCTTTAATATTTTACATGAATTTAAGAATCATTATATTAGTTTTCCAAATAGCAAAATTCAAATTAATTTTCTTTATATTAAGTGTTCATGTAAATCTAGGATTGAACTTAGGTTATTAGCACTCAATTTAGGATTCTTTCAAATCTTTCCCTTTTTAATGCCAGTAGATGAGATGATTATATAATTATGTGCATGACCCTGAATACTTAAGCAAAATATTATTGGTACTTAGTTGTTTAAGCATAAGCTTTCAATTTTATAAAGGAGTTTAATGTTATTCTTTTCCTTGATGTTACTCTTACATTTATTCTGTTTTTCTGCCACAGCAGACTATCCCAAGTTACTCGCATAGACTATCTAACCAATGTTTATGTATCTTGTTTGGCAAGGGCTACCCTGATCATGCATACCTCCAAGTAATATACTTCAGGTGTCCCTTTCCATAATAGCAACTCTGAAGTTTACTAGCAACTCTTACCCATTTCCTCCTCTGTTGTACAAATGTATTACTTTTAATTAGCAATTGCTATACTAGACTATGATTCCTTGAATACTGAGGCTATATCTTAGTTGTTCACCATTATAGACCTAGCACTGTAAGTAAGTGTGTCGAAAGAATAAATGTTCAGTAACTAAGAATATGGTAATATTTTACATTAAACTAGATACCTGATGCCAATTAAATAACAGCTCTTAACTTCTTTGTGGCTTCTAAGGGTGTATGGTTCTGGCATTTGAGGAGTGACAGAGTCAAAGATAAGGAGTCTGCTGTCCCCTTCTCTGCTCTGAATGATGGATTTCCTTTTAACTAAATGAATAATAGCATCTGTGTCCTTCAGTGCTAGGAAAATAGCCAGAGTGTCATTCATTTTAGTACTGTCCTTATGAGACAAAAACCTTACTTTTATTAGAGAATTTTATATATGCAAATCAATATAGAGACTGATAGAATAAAGGGCAATGTTCAAATCTTTAAAATGACTACAATAAAAGATACTTTTCCTTCATGCCTCCTCAAATTACTTCTCCTTTCTTTGAACACACATGTTCTATTTTTCTTGCCACTTTCTGAAACAGTTCTGGAAATTCTTTTTTTTGTGACAGTCTTTGGTGATGCTGTGACTGCCTTAATATCCCGAATCAATTAAAACCTTTTACATTTCATGGTCATTTTGACTTTGGGGAGAAGCCAGGAGCTGTAGAGTGCCAGATCCACTGAAGGACATGGCTGAGGATGCACCGAAATGCTTACACTTGGCAACAGCATATTTTTCATCACACCTCATTATGAAACTCATGAAAGAAGACTTCGAGAACTGCTTCATAAAGTTTCAAGATGCTGGAGATATAGCTCAGTGGTTCTACTTTTGCTTGGCAAGTGCAAGGTTCTGAATTTGATTACACACACACACACACACACACACACACACAGATTTTGAGACTACTGAGACAAGTGTGTTCAAAGTTAGTATTTTGAGGGGGTTCATGGCTTTAAGTATGTGACACATTTTAAAAATTAAGACATTCACCGTATATTTCAACCACACATTGGACGTAGCTTTGCTATATTTCAGCAGTAATCACCCATTTCCTTCTTACTTTCCCACTGTGCAGTTGCTGAGGCATTTTGATGAAAGATCTTTGAGTTTGTCTGGGGCCAGATTTCCATGCTGGCATATTGCAGATGCCCCTGACTGCTGTGTGTGCTCATTCTCATTGCTGCAGATCTATGCCTATGTCTTTGAGAACATCAAGTCTGTCCAGCTGGAAGCTCTGCTCTTATCCTCGCTGAGCATCGTTGTGCTTGTTCTTGTTAAGGAGCTGAATGAACAGTTTCAAAGAAAAATTAAAGTTGTTCTTCCTGTCGATTTAGTTTTGGTAAGTATGAAATCAGCGGTTAGCTTTCTGCTGTACTGAGCCTGCCAGTTAGAGTAATCTACAGATGCTCACTGTAGCCTCCACAGTAACCCACATCTACTCCTGTGTCTCATTAAAGAAGGGCTAATTTGCGTGGCTATACATTAATGTAAGAACAGGAAACATTTTGAGTCAGTAATTTAAAAAAGGAGCTACATGTGTTTACAATTTAGGCAGCATTTCTCATATGCCTTTAGTTTTTTATATAAATAAGAGAATATAAATTCTCAGAACTTCTAAGGACACATTGCTAAAGGTGAGACTCAAAAGATCTGTAACGTGAACCTAGATAAAGCAATAAAATGTGATAACATGTCTCATTGATATGACGCCTCTTTGATATTCACAGAAATATTACCAATTGGCAAATGGCCATGGAAGTTTGATCGCTGCGTTCATACTTTTGTTATTGGCCTAATTTTGCCTCACTAAAAGGAGGCTTATGATTTTTATTGCTCAAAGTGACTCTTTAAAATATTTTCTGTTGTATTCAGAATAGCAATCTATCATACATTGATCCTAAGGCTTTTTGGATTAGAATCTGTTTTTTGAGATATTAGGTGCCTCTGTAGGAGCCCTTAAAGTATTCAAGTGAAAATGAAATGTTAGTGCAAACATAGTGAATTGTATCATTCACTGGTTTTAGTTTTTTAGTGGTTTTTGTATTTAAATAACTTCATGTATTAAACGTCCTTTATACTGTTAGATAGTGTAGACCTGTGTACATTTATTAAGTGTGGAATGTTTAAATCTGCTTCTGAAGAATATGACACATTTCTTTAGACCTAATATAGAAGACCTTTCTCTACGGCTAGCCAGTGCATGATGGTATTTTCCTGACCATTGGTTAAGACACATATTACATAAGTAGTCTCTGTGTGTATGTACTTCAAATATGTCATAAAAGAACAGAATACATAATTATTAGTTTCCATAATAGCAACTCTGAAGTTTACTAGCTTATTTTAAATGAGGTTATATTAGTTTCATAAAACCAAAGATTGAAAAAAAAACTTATGGAAAAAGGCTGCTGTGATATTAATAAAGCAGTTGTTATTCTTTGCAAAATGAGTAGGAATTATTCTTAAAATAAAAGGGTTTTTTTGTTTGTTTGTTTTTGTTTTTGTTTTCAGTGTGGCAGTTGCAAGGACCAGGCAAAATTAATACTAGAAAGCCATAGGTTTAAAAGTTATAAATAAAACATTAAATCACACAGTTTCTGATTTTTTCTACTTTAACTATGATACCTAAGTGATGATCTGGAAATCAGGTTAGGTAAAGAATTCTCTTACACCTTAGAGTTCTTTTGGAATGATGGGAGCCAGCCTCTAGGCTTGTTCCTTCTCTTCCCACTCTAGCTCCATCCCACTGTGTCCGTCACCTTTCCTGATGTTAAAAAAATATATAAAGTCCCTGCAGTTTACAGGAGAAGTTTAATTTGGCTCATGGTTGCCGTGGATTCAGGCCATGGTCTGCTGGCTCTGAAGCTGGGACTTCATGGCAGAAGATGTAGTGGGGCAAAGCTACTCCTTTCTTAGAGGTTGGGAAGCAGAGCAGGAAACAGTGCCAGAGAGGGAAAGTCCAGACCTAGGACATAGATCCCAAGGTCACTACTTGGTGGCCTGCCCACACATACCCAGAGACATTCCTGACTAATCTGCTAGGAGCTCCCAATCCAATCAGTTGCCAGTTAAGAACTATCACACACACACATCCATAAAGGAAGTCACATCTATACATGTGACTCTCTGTCCCAGTTCTAAACACCAAACACCTGCTCACTCTACCACAACACTCCCCTGGCCTCCCTTGGGACATGAGGAAGATGCCTGGAGCAGGCTAGATGTCATCTGGGCAGAAATGAAGGATTCTTGTGTATTCAGAATCAGCAAGATTGGAAAAGGTTTGAGTTGTGCAATCCTTCTGCTCCTCTCTCCCTGCAAAGCTCCCATTTTAGAATGACCACATTTAGAGGTCTGAGCCCTCCTGGTTCAGGATTCTCCATTTTCCAGGATTGTGGATAGTATAGGTTTTATACACATATGTGACACTGACATAATACTGAGAGGGACCAATGACTCAACTGAAAAAAGAAATTTAATTATGTTAAAGAAATCTTGTGAGAAAGTAATATACAATATGAAATAATTCAATGACTCAGAAAATACCATTATTGTACCATAATATTTATACAGTTTAACAGTATAACCTGGGCAGTTTTGTTGTTTTTCTCTTTTTTGCAGTCATGAAGGATGTTTTTGTTTCCTTTTTTCTTTTTTTGCATTTGTTGCTTTTAAAGACCATTTGGTATTTTGGAAAATACTACAAATTCAGTAAAACATCCACAGAAATGAACAGATAGTAAAAGAACCAACAAAATGATCTTATGGGGCATTATTGTGAAAAATTTCATATTTTGCTAGCCTCACTTATTATTCTTTTTTTCTGGCCATGTATATATTACATATGCATTTCAATTAAATAATCAATTTATCTCTTTTAACAAAGAAACCACTGCAAACTGAAACCATAATCATGTGAAATTTCTAGTAACTATTAAAATTGTCAGAAGAAATAAAGGAAAATGGGAAAATGGAGGGAAAAATACTATGGAGGTATGGATTGTGAAAAAAAAAAAAAGCTGTTATTGTAAAATAACTGGCTCTGCAATGAATTTTAATGATGATTGTGGGCCCAGGCAGAGAGACCATGATCTTGATTAGCGCACCAGTGACAGAACGACACAGTCACAGAGACGCCACAGCACTGCTCCGAAGCCCTGAGGTGGTGCTGATGCTTTTCTTCAAGAAATGCAGAGCCATTCAGGGACGTTATACATCATCATTAACTAGTAAAATAGTTTAGGCGCTTCAATGCAGTGTCTCCTGTTCTTCAGAGCCTATGATCATGAGGACGAAGCAAAAGCATCCGGTCGTAGGAAGTATTCCCTGATGTCGTGAAAAGCAGGTATTTAGGCTGGATACTGGAGTCCTTATGCACTCGGGCACTGCCCAAACCCATATTCTGTATTTTCTCTTTCTTCAAGACTGGACAAAGCTGGGTTGATGTAATGTACAATATTAGAAAAGCCATATTGTTTGATATCATCTAAATTTCAGATTGTAAATTGTTAAAGTATTTTAAAAATGTTTGAAAGGTCAGTAATAAGTTGTTTTTCTTTTTTCAAATGGAACTACACAGATTATTGCAGCATCGTTTGCTTGTTATTGTACCAATATGGAAAGCGTATATGGATTAGAAGTAGTTGGTCATATTCCAAAAGGGTAATGTAGTCTTTTTTTAAAAATATATTATTTGTTTATTTGCTTGTTTGTTTTTAATGGAGGATGCAACTGGGATTAGATAGAGTGATATCTATTTTTTTCTTTCTGTGCCTATATAAGACAAAATTCTAATTAACTTCAATTAAGTAATGATTGAAAAAAATACTGTATTTGCAGAGAAACAGTAATTTCCCAGGGACAGCTCCATATGTCTGACTTGAAAAAATAGGAGATTCTCTTATTCCTAAGTAAACTGATAGAGTGTTTTATGTAGCATTGCTTCAGGCAAAAGATTTGGACAATATTTACAGAGAGTATTTGAAAAAATTGTGGGCACTGAATTTTTAAATTAGAAACATTGTATAAAATTTAATCATCTCTATTCCTCCTACATAGGAGTGTTCGCTTTCACATCACTCAGGATAAAAGTACACAGCATTATCTGAAATGACAAGCCCGCCGGCTGTGCTTACTTGCTAGAGACAGAAACATGGAGAGGGCCTGGCTTCACACCTTCATACAGCTTTTCTCTGGACTCTAGAGAGCTTTTGACAAAGAAGTATTTGTCCTAAGACAGAAAGAAACTTATTTTGAGACTGCTTTTTTTTTTTTTTTTTGCGGTACCGGGGATCAAACTCAAGACCTTGCACTTGCCAGGCAGGTGCTTATGCCGCTGAGCTATATCCGGGCTCAAAACAATTATTCTGAATAGAAGCTGAAAGAAAATGAAGACAAATTGTGGAGAGGAGAGTTATATTTTAATGGGCTATATAGACTGCACAGATAAATTTAGAACAAAGTTAACAGCTACTGGGTTCTCTAAATTTCTATTGTCCAACCCCCAGTTTTGGTTTTTAACTCCACTAAATTAAAAAAAACAAAACAAAACAAAACAAAAAAAAAACAAAAAAAAACAAAAAACACGAGGGCCAGCCAGGTAGCTCAGTGGACTAAAGCTCCTCCTAAGA
>NW_004524710.1:6629027-6647747 GCF_000260255.1 Octodon degus | reverse complement strand
TCTTATTTTAAATAGTTGGGCATGTGATCATACAAATCAATTTGCCTTGGGACTAAAGTTTAGTTAGCGAGTGTATTAACTTTCACACTGCTGTAACACAATGCCAGATACCCACAATGTAAAGAGGAGAAGTTTCCAAGCTTGTGGTTTCTGAGGACTCAGTCCATGGTAAACTGGCTTTAAAGCAGAAACGTGATGGTGGGAGGGTGTGATGCAGCAGAGCTGCCTAGGTGGTAGCACCCCAAAGAAGGAGTGAGGGACCTAACATAGTACCAAGGTCACATTTTGATCCACCCAGACCTACATTCCCTATGATATACTCCAGGTCTACCAACCCTGCAGGCAGATCCCAAAGCCAATCAGGTTGACCATGACAGTGTGTTTAAAAATAAACTACAGGCCCTCTTCTTCTACTTTATGTTGAATAAAATAAAATTGTCCTGGAACCTTCCTCATAAAGAATCACAAAATGTACATGGCTTTTGAAAGACATAGAGCTGAAATTGACTCCTCACTCAGCCAGCCATTCTCTTTGCGATCTTAGCAGAGTTACCTAATCTTTCTAAAAACATTTTCTTCTCTGTGCAGTGGTTATAGTGGTGCTTTTTGGGAGAATTAATTGAAATAGCTAGAAAGAAAGGTCTAACATTCTACTAAATGCTAGATATTAAATCAACATAAATGTGCTTTTCTTTTTCTTCTACTTTCACCAGAGGGAATTGTTTTGGTTTTGCTTTTGGTAAATGTCCCAAAGAATCATCACGGTGCATAAATGATGATTCTTAGGCTTAGAGTGGTTTTTGAAAGACAATAAAACAATGGCTGAGTATTATTTGAGAAATATTTTGAACAGTTCTTTGAGGCAGAGAAACAGCTGAGTGGGGTCCCATTGTTTGCAAGAGTTGGAATCATATTTTTCTTAACATATGTAAGCTATTATTAAGTGTGCTACGAAAGCATTGAGTTAAACACACAATTAGATAATGAACTCATGACAAATTTAGAGATCAGCTCAAGTCGTAGTTCACAGTAATGTTTGCATATAGTACTGTACTATCCAAGGAAAGAAATAGAGTCTCACATGCCAACCAAATAAATTGGAAATTTTCAAATGAAAGAACATTCCAGATTTGTTTTATTTCCTATAAGGGGACATTTTTGTCAAGTTAGTTTCTTCAGTATAACCTGAATTCTGAATTCTGTAATATAAATGCCAGTTAGAACCTGGAACTGTCCCTGGGGTGTTTCTTATGATTTTGCTTTTCTGCTAAATCATGTTAAAAACAAAAGACTTCTAAAGGCTAGGCTGCTGGGTTTTGTTCTGGGTAGTTCACTTATTCTATGTAAACCTTAGGTCATTGTCACAGTTGAAGCCATTGCAAGTTGTTACAGCAGTGACGGAAGGTTGGTCTTCCCTGTGGTCCTTCTCCTCACAGAATCCCTCCACCAAGAGTCCCCCCGATGAACGTCCTCTCTGCAGTGGTCACTGAAGCTTTTGGAGTTGCTCTTGTCGGCTACGTGGCCTCACTGGCTCTTGCACAAGGGTCGGCCAAAAAATTCAAATATTCAGTGGATGACAACCAGGTGCAGTGTGCTGCAGCCCCTCTTCACTCCTGTCCTGTCATTGTCCCATGTGCTTTCAGATCTCGAAGCAGTGAATCTTTGAAAAATATGGCTTTCCTAACTGCATGGCAAAAATGGGGAGAATGAAACACATCAGTTTGTAGGACTTTTTTTTTGTTTGTTTTTAAAAGAAAGACAGGTGTTCTTTGGATTGATTTTAGAGGAGAAGGAATTCAAATAAATTTTCATTGCATGCTCACTTCAGAAATTATGGATTGCAGCTTAGAAATTAGTTTTATTTTTCTTATTAAGCTACTAAAGACATGAAGCTATAGTGTTATGAAAGTACACCAGATCATATTGTTTTTCTCCCTGAAATAGTTTTGCCAGTTTCTTGCTTCAAGCCTTGTGGCCCACTGAACTGCAGTGTGAAGAGAAACTACAGTGTGGTAGCTATGGTTTATTTCATTTTATTTTTTATTTTTATTTTTGGCAGAACCGGGGATTGAACTCAGGCCCTTGCACTTGCCAGGCAAGCGCTTATTCTACTGAGCTAACTCCCTGGCTCCTCAGTGTGGTAGTTACGATCGCTTCACTGACTGGGTACAAATCTCACTCGGATACTAGCTGGCCTTGATGCCCTCTGTGCCTGTTTTCTCATTTGTAAAGAACCGATGTATTCATTCTGTTCATTACATTGAGTCGTGTTATGTCCCAGCCCTGGCTGAGGCACAAGGGAACACTGGTAAGCAGCGCAAACACTGTCTTTCTTCCTCTTGACATGTCTCAGTGGCTTCCCATTAGAGTCAGATAGCAGCGTCATTGTCATGGCTGAGAAGGCTCCACACGTCAGCCGCTCTCTCACTTGTGCTCTGGCTTTGTTTCCCTTCTGTACCCTGCGCTGGGTGCACGTACGCGGTCGTATTTTTCCCTTGCATTCACATTTGTGCTTCTTCCCTTTCCCAGGGACTCTATCCTCTCAGATATATCTGCTCATCTCCTTTATTCAAATGTTTCTTTCTTAGGGGTGCCTTTGGCAATCTAAAGTTGCCAATTCCCCATTTCCTCTGTTCTCCTCTGCTTTACTTTGCATGTACATTTTGTTTGCTGTTTGCAGCAGATCCGCAGATGAGGGGGAACAGGGATATTTCTTTGTGTTTGCTGACAGCAGAAGCCGGTAAACTGTTAGGAAACTTTTTAATAGCTGAGGTAAGATGTGATGCCTTAGACCAGAGTGTAGCGATGGAGGGTGTGAGGGGTGAGTGAGTTCTGAACTGGATGTGGATGCCAGGGGGCAAAGGCAGCACCAGAGCCAAGAAAAAAGTCTAATGCTCCTAGCCTAAGCAGCTGGAACTTGAGAGTGCCACAGTGGAGTGACAGAGACCCGTAGCTCGGGTTCATGAGGTTGAAAAGCTGTTAATCATAAAGTCCTGAAACTAAATATGTGGCTGTGTGATTCTGAAGTCCTGACAAGTGGCCTATGCGTCAGTACAAATTTGAGAGTTGTCAACATAGAGTTGGATAGCTACAGTGTACAGAAGAGAAGAGAACTAGCCCTATATCTGAAGTTTGTTAGATAAAACAACTACAAAGGAAGTCAGACGGGGTGGCCAGCAAGGGAGGGGGCATTAGAAGAGTCTGAGGTGCTTGAAGCTAAGCGAAGGAGGCTTTAAGGATTGAATAACTAGCAACTGTGTCTTAGACCAGGGAAGATAAGAGCTAGGCATAGGATGGTGCGCAGTGGAGGTCATTAGTAAAGTGGCCAGAATAAAAGCTCGATTGGAGGGACTTAGAAGACAGAAGAGGACTTGGACACCGACAGCATAAATATTTAGTGTTTACTTATAGAGTACTATGAGTATTGGAGAAATATAGTGTTTAGAACAGTTTCTGGCTTATTATAAGCACTCAGGAAAAGTTTACTATTTCCCCTTTAATTGTTAAATCTCCACTGCTGAGAGCAGAAGTTGAGTGCCCACAAGCGCCAGTCTTTCCCAAGCTGTATTGCGGAAGCGAAGGGTCCACTGTGACTAAGGAGTGTTATGTTCTCCTGTTATCAATCTTGCAGGAGCTTTTGGCCCATGGCCTCAGCAACGTGATTCCTTCATTTTTCTTCTGTATCCCAAGTGCGGCTGCCATGGGAAGGACCGCTGGACTGTACAGCACGGGAGCAAAGACACAGGTAAGTCGGCTGCTCAGCAGGGACAGACGGACAGCACAGCCTCCTGCTCACCCCGGGAGAGTAGGAGGAGTGTAGCTTTCTGTAAAGCTCTGAAAACCATGCAACTTTTTTACAGTTTTCTAAGTACTTTATAGATCTCTCTCTCTCTCTCTCTCTCTCTCTCTCTCTCTCTCTCTCTTTCCCCATCTCCCTCTTTCTCTCTCTGTCTCTCTGTCTCTCTGTCTCTCTCTGTCTCTCTGTCTCTCTCTCTCTCTCTCCATCTCCCTCTTTCTCTCTCTGTCTCTCTGTGTCTCCCTTTCTCTCTCTCTGTCTCTGTCTCTGTCTCTGTTTGTCTTTTTGTCTCTCTCTCTCTCTCTCTCTCTCTCTCTCTCTCTCTCTCTCTCTCTCTGTCTCTCTCTCTCTCCCTCTCTCTCTCCACCTCCCCTGCCCCAATTTCTCTCTTCTTTCCTTCCTACAAATGGCCCTTCCAGAGACTAGGTGATCCTGAGTGACTCATTCAAAGAGCAAAGCTAATTCCACACAAATGGCCCTTTCATTCTTAAAACTTTGAAACCAAAGCTCCCTCTAGTGGTGCCTATGATTTTTTCCCATGAATTATATAGTCAAGGAATTTTATTCACTTCCAGCAATAAAATGAATTCATTTATATGCAAAACCGATCCTTGTTACTGAAATTTCTGCCTAGAGAGATCTACAAGTGTGTGAATGTGGCATCCGTGCCTGTGAGCATCTTAGGATAAAGAACCATTTCTTACGTGTTCCTGGGAATCCACATTAGTTTCCTGTTTACTGAAATCCTACCTTACTCCAGACACTGTACTGGACACTGGTGATATAATGACCACGACAGTGAAGATGGTTCTGTTGAGGGCAGCGGCAGTGGTGCTGGGAACAATACTGGGCTCTGTGCCAGGCATTTATGTTGTAGTTTTATGTAAGTGAACCCATTTAATCCTTCAGAAAATGCGACGAAAGAGACATCATATCCTAGCCATATCCAGAGACATTGCATCACTAGAACACCGAACCTGACGCCCACAACTTGAAGGAGTGCGATTCATTGATTGCGTTCCCTGGGCTGCCAGCTCCGCAGCAGAAATGGCACGGTGGATGGGGCTGGCTGGACAGCTACTCACGCCACTGTGGCCAGAAAGCAGAAAAGGAAGCGGGGAGCTAAGGAGAAGAACATAGCTGTCTGGGTCAGAGGCTCGGTGACGCCCTCCTGCAGTGAGATCCACTTCCCAGCAGGCAGTCACCTGCAGCACGCTGTACTGCCATGTCCTTCCCAACCCCCACCTCTGCGCACAGGAGGAACCGGGGGCCATTCCAGTGTACACCTTATCACATAATGCCATCCTCAGTTTCTGCGTGGGAAAGTTGAGGGAAGGAAGGTTGAAAGAACCTAAACAGGTGTCGCAGCTCTAAGTAGTAGAGCTAGAATTGGCATCCTGGGTGACTTACTCCCAACCTTGCGCTCCTGCCCACTATTCCCTACTAGGAAATTCATGTGAGTCTTACAGAAATTAACACTAATAGTTATTCATTATTAAAACATGTGTTGTTTAAAATAGGATAAAATAGGAATGGGAGCTTCTAAAATAACTTACGTAGTAATTCAGACATATATTAGGGGACTATGCCATATTAACTGCTTTTTTAGAAGCTTATGAGAATACACCTGAAAAGCATATGGTTTGTGACCGGAGGAGCAAATGGGAAGAGAAATATGTATAAGATGACACCAGAAGGTGGCACCAGCATGTGACATGTCACATGAATTTCCTAGTACGGAATAGTGGAGCATGTGACTGCTCCATCAACTAGAAGGGAAGCAGCAACCCATTTTGAGTTCATTATCATTTGTCAAATAATCAGCTAACGTGAGATCCTTACACAAGCTTTGTTTACACAGCACCAGGTAATTTGGCAGACTGTTTTAATTAGTGATTTCAGGAGAAGGTGCATCACGTACTCTGGCATAAGCTTCTTGGTCATTAGACTTATTTACTTCCTTGGTGTACGTTAGAAATGCAGTAGGATAAAGTTCACCTTGGGACTTTGGTAAGTTGCTACAAACATGAAGTTTATTATTTTGATGCCATTGCCTCCTTTGCCTTGTCCCTCATCATCTTTCTTATCACTGATCATCTGCTTTCTGCCTCCCTATGCTCTCAGATTTTTTTAGTATTCATATAAGAGAGAGAGAGTGTTACATTTAACTTCCTGAGCCTGGCTTATTTCAGTTAGCATGATTGCTGGTGCCATCCGTATTCCTGCAAATGGTACAACTGTCTTCTTTATAGCTCAGTAATATTCCATTGTGGAGGTATGCCATGTTTTCTTTAGCTGTCTGTTGAGAGACATTCAGGTCATTTCCTTAGCTTAGCTATTATGAATTATGCCTTAATACACACATTAAGAAAGAATGACTGTACTGTGAAAGTTTGACTGTAGTGTTCTATATATATTAGGGTAACGTACTAAAGAGTGACATAGCTGGGTCAAATGGTGTTTCTGTTTTAGTGTTTTGGAAAATCTCCACACTGATTTCTTTTCTTAATTTTTAAATAATCTTTTATTCATTTATGTGTTTGGTACAGGGTCCCTCTACACAGCTCAGACTCATAGTGATCCTCCTGTCTCAACCTCCCCAGCACTGAGATTACAGACATGTGCCACCACGCTGGGTTTTGATGGCTGGCATGGTGGGCTTAGGGTTCTGGGGCTGGCACGGCATGCAGTACCAGGGATCAAATTGATGTCTTTGAGCTTGCCAATCAGGCACTTAGACCCTCGAGCTATCTCCCTGGCCCTCCACACTAATTTCTTTAGAGGTTATACTAGTTGTTGCCAGGTTTTCACACTAGACCCCTCACCCAGCTAGGAGAGAAAACCTTCCCAAATAGATCTGCTATTCACGCCTTCCAGAGCTTTGTATTTAGTAGGAAGTCAGAAGCTGGCTTCTCACAGCCCTTCCACTTAGCTCAACCAGCCCGCAGCTGTCCCACACAACTCAACCTGCAGACAGCTGATTCCACAAACAACCACAAGGGACACGTTGTGCTTGCCAGCAGTCCCTGTACCCACCCCTGCCTTATTTTTCACTGAGACCCAGACCCCCTACTCAGAGACCCAAGATGTTGCCTTTTGACAGCCCCCCCCCACTTACATATAAAACACATTCTCACTAGCTCAGGCCAGTGTTCTTGTCTTTGGCCAATTGCACCCAGATCTGCAATAAAGTCCTTGCACATTGCTTAAACTCTGCCTGTCTCAGTGGTCTCAACTGTGCCTGGTTTACCATAGTGGTTTCTATTCCTCTCAGTAGTCTAGAAAATTTCTTACCAATATCTTCACCAGTGTTATTCTTTGCCTTTTCTTTCTCCTTCTTTGGCAACGGTAGGGACTAAACTCAGGATCTTGACACTGAACTACATTCCCAGTCCTTTAATATAGATATAGATATAGATATATAGATAGATATAGATATAGATATAGATATAGATATAGATATAGATAGAGTTTCTTTTTTTTATCTATCTATATCTATATCCATCTATCTATCTATCTATCTATCTATCTATCTATCTATCTATCTATCTAATTTTGAGACAGGATCTTCCTAAGACACATAGTTGCCTAGTTGGATATGCAATTCTCCTGCCTCAGCCTCCCAGAGTGCTGGGACTCCAGGTGATGCCACCATACCCAGCTTGTGTTTTGGATTGTTGATGATAGCTCTTATGACTGGAATGAGATGGAATTTAAGTGTAGTTTTGATTTCCATTTCCCTAATGGCTAAAGATAGTGGACATTTTACATACCTTCATTGGCTATTTATACTTCAATAGTATAATAGTAAATAGTCAATTTATTTGCTCATTTACAGGATTAGAGTTAATTTTTGAGATCTTTATATATTCCTTTTCCGTCAGAAGAGTAGCTAGCAAGGATTTTCTTTCATTCTGTGCATTCTTTATTCTATTGTGTTCTGTTTTGTGCAGCTTTTTAATTTGATGTAGTTCCATTTTGTGATTCTTGCTACTATTTCCTATGCTATTGACATCTTCTTCCAGAAGTTTCTGCCCATCCTTGTGGCTTAAGTGTTGGTCTGTGTCTATTTCTAGCACTTGCAGTTCTGGTCTTACACCTACATAGGTCTCTGCTTCACTTTGAAATTGAATTTATGCAAGGTGAGAGATAGGGATCTAGTTTCAATCTTCTGCATGTTGATTTTCAATTTTCTCAGTCCATTTCTTAAAAAGGATTTTATCCAAACTTTGCTTTTGATTCCTTCATCAAGAAAGAGATGTCTTTAGTTTTGTAAGTTTGTTTCTGTGTGTTCATTCCATTTCATTGTCTACATGGATTGTTCACGGGTCTGTTTTTTTCCTTTAATATATCAAGCTGCTTTTGTTACTGGGGTGGCAAACATTCTTTCAAACTGCACCCTTCAATATTTGTGATATAAATTTGAAAGCTTAAATCTTGAGTGTATTTAAATGCCATCTTTTATTCTGAAGAATATTTATATATTCTTCGATTCTATATTAGTCTCTATCTTGTTTCTCATGAATGTGACTATGTTAAGTTTCTTTTTTTTTTCACATTGAGGCTCAATAAAAACAGTGAAAGGTTAAGATGTGTTCTAGAGCCTGCCTGGACTGCTGGCTCCACCGCTGCTCACTGGGCGGCTCCGCACAAATAACATAACCTCTCTAGCTGAAATGGTAAAATACAGAATATAAGGGTTAAATAAATTAATTATGGTGTACTTATTGTGTGCAGTGTCCAAAGACTAGAGAAACACTCTTTAGGTGTTAATGATGATCATTGATTATTTATTGCTGGATTTTTTTAAAGTAATAAGATATTTTCAATAACTTTTCTTTGTCATTTGGTATTAAATGTCCTGCTTTGATGGAATAGAACAAAATAGTTTCATAGCTCTAGTCCCATCCCCCCCACCCCTGCCAAGTTGCACAGGCATCTTGACCAATTTAGCATGGTCACTTACCACATGAAAAGGGAAGGTTGGAATGTAGTCCTTGAAATGTTTCTACCTTGAGTATATTCCATTTGCAACGTTTCCTTAGGTATTTATTATACTTTAGTAGTTGCTATTTTAGTAACAAGGAAATCCTCTGATTAATCTTTGTAACTTTCAACTTTGAGTATCTAAAGGAAAGAATACTTTGAGAAAGCTTGTATACTTATTTTATATTATGGGTTGGACTTTAATTTGATTAGTAGAAAAAATTAGAGGGATGCCCTCTTTTTTGTGTTGGAGAACATGTGTTTCAATGGTTATAATAACATAATTTTTCTGAGAATTTATAATTTAATACTAATTTTTCTTCCTTCATGGTGTTCAACTCATTAAACTTCAAAAGAAATGAAAGATGGAGGGAGGAGGGCGAGGCCAAAGGAAGGAAAAAGAGTTAAGCTGCATTATGCACACAGGCTAACTCCTCCCAGGCACCTCTGTGTGCTTTGGTTTGCCCTGTTCTTGGTGTGCAGCCCAGGTCTGGTACACTGTAGGCAGGAAATCACTTAATTTAGGCAGAATGCTACCAATTTTGCTGATATTTGAGGCTATAGACCAGGTTTTGTAGTTTTTATTATCACTTCCTATAGTACTTTTCAATTAGAAAAATCTCATTTAAAACTAGGCTTATAGGGGCCAGGGAGATGGCTCAGTAGAATAAGCGCATGCCTGTCAAGCCCAAGAGCCTGAGTTCAATCCCCGGATCCGCAAAAAAAAATAAATAAATAAATAAAAAAATAAAAAAAAAGTATTTTGGGGGCCTGCCCCTTAGCTCAGCCACTTTAAGTGGCTGCTTTGACAAAGCAGTCAGGCTCAGGTTGCTGTGGTTCGATCCCCACAACTCAAGCCAGCCAAACCTGCCCTGAAGGCACACGGAGAAAAAAAAAAAAAGCCTAAAACTAGGTTTATGATCTTTATTTTTATTTTATTTATTTACTTTTTTTTGTGGTGGTGCTAGGGATCGAACCCAGGGCTTTGTACACATGAGGTAGGAGCTCTACCACTGAGCCACATCCCCAGCCCTATTTTATTTATTTTAGAGGGAAAAACAATAAAACAATGATACCAAATTTTATTTTTTAAAAAAGATTTAATTAATTTATTGATTTGGTACCCAGTCTTGCCACGCAGCTCAGACTCGTAGTGATCCTCCTGTCTCAGCTTCTCCAGCACCGGGATTACAGGTGTGCACCACCTTACCCAGTTTCATTGGCCAGCTCGGCATAGGGCTGGCATGGCATGTGGTACTGGAGATCCCACCTGGGTCCTTGTACTTTCCAGGCAGGCACTTAGACCACTGAGCTATCTCCTGGCCCCATACAGAATTTTAAAACAAGATAATAGGAGATTAATAAGGGTTAATATATTACATATTATTATCTTCAAAGTAGTTGCTCAGATTATAACATATAGGAATGAAAAATTTAACAATATAAGAAGAAACATTATTTAACAGAAACCTAACAATAGCTCCCTGAATAATTAAAATTACCTGCTAGTCAGAATTCCAAAGACTGGAAAGAAACTGATAAAACTAATAAAAGTAATAAATCTTAATACTTGATAGAGTAAAATATTAGCAGTTAGAAATGAAACCTAAGGTGACAATATTTTTGGTGTTATTAGCAGAACCGGGGACTGAACTTGCACTTGCCAGGGAAGCACTTATTCCACTGAGCCATATCCCGGGCCCCTGAAATGTAATCTAAGGGCTGGCCAACTAGTTCAGAGGATTAAAGTGACTGCAAGCTTTGATCCCGGGGTCTACTGTGCTGGCCCCACCCCTGGGGCACGCTGAGATGGAGATTGAGACTGGGCGTGGTAGCACGTGCCTCTAATCCCAGCACTTGGAAGGCTGTAAACAGGAGGATCACTATGACTCTGATCTAGTAGTGAGACCCTGAACACTCTGTAGACCCTTTCCTAAAAATACAGGAAAAGAAAAAAAGAAAAAGAAAGAAAATCTAAAAACCATTTACAATATTCTTAGATTCTTCTGCCTGGAGGCTGAGAAATCTGGTATGTAGTTTCCATCTGCAGCCTAAATTTATATGGATTGGCCCATTTGAGGCGCTCGGGAGCCACACGTGGCTCTGTCAGACCATGACGTCAGGACCATTGTATGCCAGAGTCAAGGGTAAAGCCTTCTAGTGCTTCAGAAAATTAAACAAAAACTTTTTAGAGGAATAACAAAAGACACTGATGCCAACTATTGTGGTCAAATACACAGGCACATTTCTGACCCCCAGGTGTAGAAGCCCTTTGTACAGTGCTTCGCCTTAAATGTGAAATCCAAAGACAGGCTGGGTGGGAAAGCCCTGGCGCCGCCTGGACGAAGAGCTCAAGAGAAAGCCTCGCTGCTGCTCGTTTCCCTCCTTCCCCGTGAAGTTTGCTCCCTGCGGCGGGAGCTCTGCAGCCCTGGCTGTCTGCTCTCCACGCTTCTCTTCGCTTCTGACAGAGGAGGTGCACCAGTGCTCTGAAGGGACTCAGGAGGCATCAGGGATCCACAAGGGATGCACGACAGCATCTGCTCTGGAGGCGTCACAGCCGCAACCGAAAACAGCAGCTGGCCTGTTTTTCCGCAACGCTGAGATTGCCTCTGGGTTCTAATTTGCCAAACTGTATTTCTTCATTCTTTAAAATTTGGCTCGCTTCTTGCATCTTCTTTAAGCTTTTAAAGTCTTGCCTTAGTTGCTCAGTCTGTCTTTCTCTGTCTCTCTGTCTCTCTCGTTTCCTCTTTTTCACCATTCTGCTACTTGCCACAAAGCTGTGCATTTGGTGAGATCTGATGTGCAAACTTGGAAACTACTTAGGAAGAAAATAAATAGAGCTGAGTCTTCTTCCAACCAAGTACATATGTAGCTGGGAGGACTCTTAAGGCCTGTGTGCTGGTCTTTTGTAAGTGAATGTGCAACATATGTATCATTTCAAAATAAAATAACAAGAAAATACACATTATCTTATAAACTTTAATGCAGAACTCTTAAAATATGACTAGGTATAATTTTAAAACAAAAAATGTCTTCAGATATTTAGTTAGCTTGATATAGAAAAAGAGTAAAATACCTAGAAAGTAGTTAGTTTGTGGATAATTAAGGGCGTGAACACTTTTATCTTTACTAATTACAACTAAAATCTAACTGGAACTTTTTGAGAAGAAGATACTTAGGCTTTTTTTTTCTGAGTAAATAAAAATAAAGAATAGTTAGATAAAAGCATAAGAGTAGTTGTGTTGAATTCTTTTGTATAGTTATTAATTTCTATAACAGTGTCATTGCATTATAATATATTTCAATGACTTTTTCAAGGTCACCCATTTCACAGTCACTTTACTCAAAAGTATAACTTTGAAAAATCTCTATCTGGTTCTGAGAATCAGAAAAGCCTTGCTTTGAATAGCAGCACATACAGCTGTGGGCTGCTGTGTCTTCGCATGCTGTGTTGTCAGCCCTGGAAAGCAAAAGGAATTACTTTAGAGTCAGAGTCAGAATTTAAAATTAGGAGGATTACGTTCATCCCACTTTGAGTCATAAGAAAGCACAAGTTATGAATACAGTGAAACAAACTTGCAAAGTAAACAAAATTTTTGGAAATCACTCTATATATACATATTTATATAATTAGAATTATCAACATTTTAATATACTTACTAAAAATAAAGTTACCATTTTGTCTTCTGTTTTGGTGCTAGTGGTGTAGCTCAGGGGTAGAGTGTTTACCTAGTACAAGGCTTTGGGTTCTATCCCCAGCACTATGAAACAAACAAACAGTGATGAATTTCTTGATTTCAATCTGTTTTCTGCTGTGTGACATCCCCACTTTCCTGCTGAACATCAGAGATCCATCATCAACTCTTGTTGACAAACGGTGGAACAATTCCTGATACACAAAAGGAAGAACTAAATTAATAATTAATCAACTTAATCTCCTGCAAATCATCTTCTAGGTTTTGGTGGTTCATATGTATGTTGGAGTGAATAAAAATGCAATCCAAAGAAAACTTAAAAAATGCCTTGACCTTCGTGGATGTTGACATGGGTCAATATACACTTCATGTGGCCTTGTGCCTTTTAATTTCCCTAACTCTATGACATTGAAAAAGTCACATGGCCTTACTGTGGCTCAGATCCTTGAAAGGTATTTGGCTCTAGCTTAAGTTCATTTCAGCTCCAAGGCTTTGGGCTTTGTTTTTAAGTGCATTATAAGTGTACGAGTAAAAGTCCCACAAAAAGGATGAATGCCATTGTCTTTGGTCTGAAAGAAACTTAGTAGTTAGTGTCTTTTTCTTTCTATATAAAAGTGGACTTCCTGTGTATCTGAATGTATCTTGTGACCTGCACACCAATACCTAGATCTTTCCATGATAGAGGATTGATTAGCATCTTATTTTATTGTTAACCATGTAAAATCACAAAGAAGTCCTAAAATGAATAGTGTAGTGATAGTTTGGTAAACTATAACCCTTTTAAGGATAATTGCTAAACACTTAAGATTTATTTTGCATATAAGAATTATTTCTCACCTTCACACTATCTGGGATGTGCTGGTGATCAGTTCTGCTAAATACAGAAGAAGACATTCCCTCAACTTCTGTCAACACGGAAAGGTATGTCCTATGCCTATTTGAATGACCTGTTAACAGAATAATTATAGCTGCTCCCCCACAGGCCATGTATTGTTTAGCAGTACCAGATGCAGGACCACTACTGATGTTGAACTGCTTCTGAGCAAGTACACATATATGCAAGCAGTTGTTAGAGACCACTTATCCAGTTCCTTTATTGAAAAATAAAGGTTTGTGGTTATATCTAAATATAGTAAGGTCATCTTTTTTGTTTTATAGGTTACTTTGTTTGAATGGCTTATTATCATATAACATAATCAAGATATGAAACAGTTCTATTTCTCCAAAATTTTTTATACTTCTTTGTAGTTTCTTCTCTGCCACCACCTCCAGCCCTTGGCATCCCATATTTTTTGTTTTCACAATCATACAGCCTTTTAGGTCTAGCTTCCTTCACTAGCTTAAACGTTTTGATTTTCATCTGTGTTCCATTACCTCGGAGTATTCTGCTGTATGGGTGTGCCAAGGTTGAAGGACTTTTCAAACATCTACATATTTTTGTATAAATATTGACATACAAATATTCTCATGGGCATATGTTTTTATCTCCCTTCAGAAGACTTGTCTAAAGTAAGAGTGGAAACCTTCACCAAGAGACCACCAAACTATTTTCAAATTGGTTATTCCTTATTGGATTACCAACAGCAATGCCTGAGAACTCTAGTTGCTCTGTATCCTTGCCAACTTTTGAAATCATTTATTCATAGATTTATTTTTAATTTAAGCTATTTTAGTCCAAAATGTCTTTGACTTCTTCATAGTTATGGTCTAGGTGAAGTACTGTGGATGCTTTTTCTTCTCTCATTAGGATGACAGCTTGCTCAAACGTTTTCATGAAGCCATGAGCATTTGCTTGTGAAATCAGGTTCTTCACCAAACACAGCGTAGCTATAAGAGTCAAGTGTTTTGAATTGCCCTTTCTCAGCAGGCCGAGTGGGTTAGAATATAGCACCAATGACTCTTCAAGGTTAATAAAATTAAGTTTCTTCTGTTGTCAGAGACAGCACCTACAATCTTACCTGACCATTTCATATCTAAAGGCCTTATTAACAAAGAACTCCAGAGAGAATCAGAGCAAGAGCGAGAGATTCAGTGGAAATTTGTCATCAACACAGGGAAACTCTAATCTGCCTATTTAGTTAGTCCCCCAAAATTTTCTGGAAAATATGGAGGGGAATCAGGCTCAGCAATAAGGGAGCGAAAGGACTTCATTGCGATGTGACTTTCACTGTTCAACAATAACAGAAAGCCATTGCTTCAATGTATGATAAAGGTTAACAGGGCACTATTCTTTTGTGTGGAATTGCTTTTTCTCATCACTGGATTAATTTGATCACACTCATTTGTCAGCTATCATGTTTGGCTTCCTATAGCTGCAGAGTATAGACAATGAAAATGTATGCCATTTGGTAATGATGTGCCAACCGTGTGTTTCTTCTGATCAGCTTGAACTAAGAATTCCTACTCATCACCATCACCTATTCCTTTGGAATAATAAAAACTTCAAGGACTTTTTTGTCTTGTATTTTGCAGGTGGCTTGTCTAATATCTTGCATTTTCATCCTTATAGTCATCTACGTAATAGGACCTTTGCTGTACTGGCTGCCCATGGTACTGTAATTATTTTTCACTATCTACTTTTTAATACCACTTTTAATCAGAATTAGTGCATATAAAGTTCTGGGGAAAATAAATTTAGTAATCCTGAACTTGAAAAACTATGTTATATCAGTACAAGTTGAATAAGGAGGAATGGAAAGATGCCACATTTGATGAGGGACGAATGAGAGGAGATGCTATAGTGTCTCCTAAATCTTCATCTCAGATTTGAAAATGGTAAGGTAGAGAGCTAGGAGCTTTCTGTGTTCATTTGGAGAGTGGGACTAGGGATATTTTGCTATAAAAGGTAGCCCAGTTGTAGAGTGCTTGTCTAGCATGCCAGTATGAGACCTTATGGTTCATCCCTAGCAGCATAACAAAAAGAAAGAAAGAAAAAGAAAGAAAGAAAGAAAGAAAGAAAGAAAGAAAGAAAGAAAGAAAGAGAAAGAAAGAAGAAAAGGAAGGAAAAAAAGGGAAGGGAAAGAAGGAAGAAAGGAAGGAAAGAAAGAAAGGTGGAAAGAAGGAAGGAAGAAAGGAAAAGTAGACATGGGAAAAATTTTATCAGAACTTTGTTAGAAAATATTGCCAACAGAATAAGAAAAAAAATGTCTGCCCAGCCTTGCAGAGCCCTTCATATAGTGTGACTGAGAACATTAGTTCCAGTGGTTCGCTTTGTACTTTCAACATTCCAGGCCCCCAAGTGACCCAAGTGAAAGTCATGGTTCTAACAGTCAGTCTTGGTCATTTGTTATTCTGGTGTTTCACGTGCCATGAGAATCTGTAGTTTCACAGAATGATCTTCTAATCATCAAGTTAACTTTCCAAGGGAGTTATAAATATCTTTAGGCAAAAATCAGATAATTGATATTCGAGGCAATTATACAGAAATCTATGATATAAATATGTATTTTACTGCAGCAAACAGATTTCAAACAAGTGACAGTGAATAATTATAGTTAAAGACACCTTTTGCCTTGTGGTATTCACCTTTTTAATTTACTACTTTTTTATTTCTGTCTTTTTAAAAATTTGTATAAAATTTAACCTGTGCTTTCCCAGATTTGATATTATGTTCCTAAAGTACAAGGAGATAGTTTTAACTAAAACAAATATTATTTTAGTTCTTAAGTTGATGATTACTTTTCTCCAATAACTACTTTAAAAATAAAGAAACAAATAAAAATAGCTTGGTCCTTTTAAATTCAGATTAAAATTCTCATCTTGCTGCTTCCTGAACTTATTTTTTTATTTGTAGTGTGTTCTTGCAAGCATTATTGTTGTGGGACTCAAAGGCATGCTAATACAGTTCCGAGACTTAAAAAAATATTGGAATGTGGATAAAATCGATTGGGTGAGTAGAAATCTGATCAAGAATGTTTTCCCTTTGATTTAATCATGTTACCATAAGGTTTAATATTTTTATTTGAAAAAAAAACAGGTTTAACCATGTGGACTTGTTTACTTTACAAACTACCAGTTATTGTTTTCAAAGTCTTGATAAAAACATAAATGTATATCTTTATCAGAGTCAGAATTTTGTTAAATTTTGATAGATTGAAGTTAGAGAACTTTTGAAGAAACTCTAACTAGTTTGAATGGATTGAGAATACGCAATTTACATTACAAATTAATTCTGGAAGCAAATTTCAACACTAAATGCACATTAACAGAAATATGAGGATTTATAGTATGCATGAAAAATAACACTAATCCCTAATAATGTGTGCTACGTGATTATACAGTAGACATCTTATTGGCAGCCATATGCATTCTAAATATAAAGAAACGTATGAATTGGTTTTTGAATGGGATACAGTGAAGGGATATTGTTAACAGAATATTACTGGAGACAAATTAAATTATACTGACTAGCAATAAAATGTGGTTTTAAGTAACAGAAATGTTTGGCTTATTTATGTTCTAGAAAACTCTGCCGATGCAAGAGCATCCAAAATCTCTCTCTCCCATATGGGTGAAGTATCTCATGAATGCCCTTCATTTAGCTCTTCTATGGCATTAACACTTGAAACATGGTGATCTGCATGTGTCCTTCCTATCACACCCTCTGCTGTGTGAGAGTTCAGGGGATTACGTTTGCTTGTTCTACTTTCACAGCACTGCTCCGAAGCTGAACCTGACTAGTCTCCTAGTAAATTAAAGTGTTAAATTACTGAGTGTCATGAAAAATGTAGAGACGATTAGGCAACCCTTGTGCTTTCCTGATCCCAATTCTTTGTTCAGGAAACAGACACAAAAACATTAATTTATTATGCAAACATGATTCATGACCCAGAAGTAAAAATACAAACTTAGTGCAGGCAAAGTAGAGACAACAACATTAATTTGTACTGGTGAATATGAGGGACACTCGTGGGAGAGCTGAGGTATAAACTGAGACTTACAGGCGTAGTACTTGATGGGCAGACCAAGGCGACGCAGTTAGCCAGGCTGAGGCACGATCCTCCTTTATGTAGGTGGTGTATGTGAAGTAACTCATGGGGAAAAAAGTTGAGATGACACAAACTTATTCAACAAGTTACTTGATAACACTGAATCAAAGGCATTTATAAGGACCACAGTAGTGACATAGAAGTTAACAAATTTTCATTTGAAAGGGCAGAGCAGATGGAAGGGGAGCCTTCTGTTTTTTTAAAAATTTATTTATCTAATTTTTTTTTTAAATTTTAATACAGGGTCTACATGATCTCACTACTTAGATCAGACTTAAAGTGATCCGCCTTTGTTCAGCCTCCCAAGAGCTGGGATTACAGGAGTGCACCATAGGCCCAGTCTCAGTTGCCATCTCATTGTGCCCCAGGGGCAGGGCTGGCACAGCATGGCACTCTGAGGATTGAATTTTGGCCACTGCCTCTGCCTAAGCAGGTGCATTAATTCGCTGAGCTATTTGGCTAGCCCTTTCAGACTTGTAATGACACTGCTGTCTCAGCCTCCCCAGCACTGGGATTGCAGGCATACACCACCACGCCCAGTTTCAGTGGCTGGCTTGGTGCTTGCAGCCAGCACAGCACGACATGTGGTCCTGGGGATCGAATTTGGGTCTTTGCACTTGCTAGGTAGGCACTTAGACCTTTGAGCTATCTCCTCAACCCAGAAAGCCGTCTTCTAGGCAGTGATTTGTAGGGGAAGAACTGAAGAATGGATAGCTATTACCTGGGGAAACATTGCCTTGTATGCAGAGACGTAGAAATGAGTATAAACATGCCGGGCTCTGAAATTCAAGGTGGTAACCATGAATGCAACATACAGTGTGAGGGTGGGAGTGGTGGCCCATGAAGCCGGGAAGGTTACGAATGGGTTGTACTGAGAAAGACTATTCATGTTCTGCTGTAAAATCAGCCTGCATTCTAAAGACAGCGAAGCATCCCTGACAGGAGATTTGTGTTTTGGAAAGGTCACTTGAGAAATTTTAGGAAAGTAGATCCAACTAAACATGTTTACAGCAATTGGAGGACTGCTTCAACAATTTGGGCAAACAAATGAGGAAGGCCCAAAATGAGGAAGATGACTTAAGACAATGAGGAAGATGACTTAAGACAATGAAGCTCAGTAGAAAAAAACTGAAAAATGTTCAGACAATTGAATTACTCAGCATATTCTGTGGATAAGTCTAGAGTAACATCTAGGTTCTGATCAGGAACATGATCGAAAGAAGATGATGGTATTCGTGGTGTCATAGAAATACAG
>NW_004524710.1:6620565-6628927 GCF_000260255.1 Octodon degus | reverse complement strand
CAATTTACATTACAAATTAATTCTGGAAGCAAATTTCAACACTAAATGCACATTAACAGAAATATGAGGATTTATAGTATGCATGAAAAATAACACTAATCCCTAATAATGTGTGCTACGTGATTATACAGTAGACATCTTATTGGCAGCCATATGCATTCTAAATATAAAGAAACGTATGAATTGGTTTTTGAATGGGATACAGTGAAGGGATATTGTTAACAGAATATTACTGGAGACAAATTAAATTATACTGACTAGCAATAAAATGTGGTTTTAAGTAACAGAAATGTTTGGCTTATTTATGTTCTAGAAAACTCTGCCGATGCAAGAGCATCCAAAATCTCTCTCTCCCATATGGGTGAAGTATCTCATGAATGCCCTTCATTTAGCTCTTCTATGGCATTAACACTTGAAACATGGTGATCTGCATGTGTCCTTCCTATCACACCCTCTGCTGTGTGAGAGTTCAGGGGATTACGTTTGCTTGTTCTACTTTCACAGCACTGCTCCGAAGCTGAACCTGACTAGTCTCCTAGTAAATTAAAGTGTTAAATTACTGAGTGTCATGAAAAATGTAGAGACGATTAGGCAACCCTTGTGCTTTCCTGATCCCAATTCTTTGTTCAGGAAACAGACACAAAAACATTAATTTATTATGCAAACATGATTCATGACCCAGAAGTAAAAATACAAACTTAGTGCAGGCAAAGTAGAGACAACAACATTAATTTGTACTGGTGAATATGAGGGACACTCGTGGGAGAGCTGAGGTATAAACTGAGACTTACAGGCGTAGTACTTGATGGGCAGACCAAGGCGACGCAGTTAGCCAGGCTGAGGCACGATCCTCCTTTATGTAGGTGGTGTATGTGAAGTAACTCATGGGGAAAAAAGTTGAGATGACACAAACTTATTCAACAAGTTACTTGATAACACTGAATCAAAGGCATTTATAAGGACCACAGTAGTGACATAGAAGTTAACAAATTTTCATTTGAAAGGGCAGAGCAGATGGAAGGGGAGCCTTCTGTTTTTTTAAAAATTTATTTATCTAATTTTTTTTTTAAATTTTAATACAGGGTCTACATGATCTCACTACTTAGATCAGACTTAAAGTGATCCGCCTTTGTTCAGCCTCCCAAGAGCTGGGATTACAGGAGTGCACCATAGGCCCAGTCTCAGTTGCCATCTCATTGTGCCCCAGGGGCAGGGCTGGCACAGCATGGCACTCTGAGGATTGAATTTTGGCCACTGCCTCTGCCTAAGCAGGTGCATTAATTCGCTGAGCTATTTGGCTAGCCCTTTCAGACTTGTAATGACACTGCTGTCTCAGCCTCCCCAGCACTGGGATTGCAGGCATACACCACCACGCCCAGTTTCAGTGGCTGGCTTGGTGCTTGCAGCCAGCACAGCACGACATGTGGTCCTGGGGATCGAATTTGGGTCTTTGCACTTGCTAGGTAGGCACTTAGACCTTTGAGCTATCTCCTCAACCCAGAAAGCCGTCTTCTAGGCAGTGATTTGTAGGGGAAGAACTGAAGAATGGATAGCTATTACCTGGGGAAACATTGCCTTGTATGCAGAGACGTAGAAATGAGTATAAACATGCCGGGCTCTGAAATTCAAGGTGGTAACCATGAATGCAACATACAGTGTGAGGGTGGGAGTGGTGGCCCATGAAGCCGGGAAGGTTACGAATGGGTTGTACTGAGAAAGACTATTCATGTTCTGCTGTAAAATCAGCCTGCATTCTAAAGACAGCGAAGCATCCCTGACAGGAGATTTGTGTTTTGGAAAGGTCACTTGAGAAATTTTAGGAAAGTAGATCCAACTAAACATGTTTACAGCAATTGGAGGACTGCTTCAACAATTTGGGCAAACAAATGAGGAAGGCCCAAAATGAGGAAGATGACTTAAGACAATGAGGAAGATGACTTAAGACAATGAAGCTCAGTAGAAAAAAACTGAAAAATGTTCAGACAATTGAATTACTCAGCATATTCTGTGGATAAGTCTAGAGTAACATCTAGGTTCTGATCAGGAACATGATCGAAAGAAGATGATGGTATTCGTGGTGTCATAGAAATACAGAGTTTTATTGCTGAAATAAATTTAGTGGTTACTTTTTATCTTTTCAAACAGTAGGTTCTCATTTCTGAGCCATTAATTTTATCTCTTACTTTCTGTATGTCATCACCATGTAGTTCTTAGAGAAGGAGGTGTTCGTGTGTTTTATATTCCCTAAGCTACTTCATTTTAAGAATAGTAACCTGATTTTTTATGCAAGAAGGAAGTTTTCGGCTGAGTGTGAAATCTGTTCTTTCAGGTCCTTTTGGAGTTGGCATTATATTCAGTCACTGAAGGATGAGGTAGAAGCCTGAGGTCCAATGATTTTTTGTTATTTTACGAGTTTGTTTTTATTAATAAATCCTCAATGATATTCATTTCTACTGCCCACAAAATTTGGTACTACTGTCAGAATATTTCTGTGGTTGATACATTTCTGACAACATATACCTTTTTTTGATCTCAGAATTAAGAATTATGAAATTTCTCTTCTAGTGTATCTTTGCATATTTTTTCCGTGTGTTTTGCTATGTCCCTAATGACTTATTTGTTAAGTCTACTTTGTCCTTTTTCATCTTTGTATGATGCCCAAATCTAATTGTAGAAAGATAATTGTGGTAGCAGTGCAATAAGTGGCTTACAGTGCAGGTAAGAGAAGCAGGCAGTTAAACAGGAAGCTGCCAAAATAGGCCAGGGACAGGACAGTACAATGTGGAGAGAGGCATCGTCAGGGCACTGAGAAAGGGATGTGGATTCATAATTTTGTCTCACAGCTAATAGTTTTGGAAAATTATTGAACAAGTAGATGAAAATTATTGAACAAGTAGATGTCTAAACATAGAATAAAATAATATTCTAATAGTTTTGGTTGTAGTATATGGAAAAGTATTGGAATTGTAACTAAAAGAGAACTTCGGACAAAAAATAGAATTTGGGATGAAATTAATGAATTTACATATAGACCTGTTGAGTTTGAAGGTGTTTTATAAATAATTAAAAAGATTTTAGATCTTTGAACTGTTATCCTCCTGCTTGAAAGCAGGAGTTAAAGGCTTGGCGTAAGCAGGCAGCATACTGTGAACAAAGTGACACTAGAGAAAAGGGACATGGATATGACAGGTACAGGATGATTCGGTGGGACACTGGGTAAGCCTGGCGATCGCTTCCTATGGATGGGTGCATAAATATCTCTTATTACCAAATAATTAAACAGCGAAAAGTCATGGATTATTTGGAAATGATCCCGATATTGCTTTCAGAGTAAAACTATTTTATAGACTTCTGGGACTATCGACATTATCTGTCAGACATAATGTCTCAATTACTCAATAGAATGTACATTTATCATGGTGGAAACAAAATGAATGATAATGATGATATTCTGAATATAAAATAATTTGAAGTTCTAAAGTTAAAAAGACCATGTTAGCAGTTGTCTCGTGAAAAATCAGAAATATTTTCAGTTTTTATAGTTTAATATTGATTTCACTTTCACTTGGTTAAAACCCTTCTGTAAAGCAATGAGGAAATAGAAATCTAAATAAAGATTACACTCATGTACCTATAACTGAGTCTGAGTAGATGACTAGATTTATGTAACAGGATACTATGGAGCTCTCCTACAAAAAGATTAGCCATGGTTGATGAGGTAGTCCAATAGTTGCTAAATTGTGTTTTACATTGATGCATTTTCTATAAGAGCAGGAATTTATGTTTTATACTTACAGTTAACTTTAGGGTTACTTTGTGGTTCAGAACTCTAGAGTGGTAAATTATTAGTTTTAATGATGAGAAAAGGCACAGAGACAAGAGCTAATTCCTGGTAATGGCGATAACCAACATTCTTTAACAGAACTTGTTAGCAATTATTGTAGGGCTTGTTCTAAGGAAACTCCTTGCTGATCTATGTTATTAACTTGCATCTGATATTTTTCCAAAGCTATAAATATAACCCTAGGAAATAACTAAGCATTTAGAGAGCCTGGCTTATAATAAATGATATTATAGGAGAGTATAAACTTTCAAAACAGAACCAGATGGTACCAAAGTTTTTGGTTTGCTCTACTGAATCTTGGCTTTCAGGCTCTGTGGTCTCAGAATCAGCCTCTTTAGTCTCCTGAGCCATTTTGAATTATGAAGGTTGCCCAGGAGGCATTAGACTCAGAAAGCTCTGGTAAGTTGTCATTGTGCCACACCCAGGTGGGTTCACTCAGTATTTGAGATGAGCAACAGACAGAGTCATCATAGGAAGTTAAAGTAATGATCAAAAGCTTGCATTCTAAATTTATATATGATCATAATAATTAAGAAAGGTAAACACACCATATTTATGTGAATAAAGGAAAAACATCTTGGTGTCCTAATCCATGAGATGTTGGGTTGGGAATGATTTCCATTAAGTAATAAGTTAGTATTATATTTTTGGGGGATAGACCTTAACATCAAAATTATTTAAAATATATTTGCTCTCCTATTCTAGAATGTGTGTCTTTTATTATCAAAAGGAATTTAACATTAAAAACCCCTCCATTTGTTTCCTAAGGCTTAGCTTTTCAAGATAGCCTGTTATTAGGAATCACTCAAGCTTGGTTTCTATAAAAATGATACAGGCAATGAAAAAACGTTTTTCCTTTTTATTTTATTTATTTTTATTTATTCATTTTAATGAGAAAAAAGATAAAATAGCAGTGAAGCAGTTTCAAAACAGGTTAGTAGGACAGTTACAATAATTAATACATTGCATATTGTTGTCTTCGTAGTAGTCATTCAGAGGACTAGATACAGGAAAAACATTTTAAATTTAAAAATACCTTTAGAAATATTTGTTTCAAGCTGGCCATGGAGATGAATACCTGTAATCCCAGCACTTGGGAGGCTGATCCAGGAGAATCTCCATGTGTTCAAAGCCAGAATGTGCTACACAGTGAGACCCTATTTAAAAAACAAAAGTTTCAAATTTCCCTGGGGAGAAAAAAAGTCTATACTCTCAACTTCCAAGATTTAATGCTGTTTGTAGATTGCTGAGTAGTTTGTGTTTCATTTGTTGATGAAATTACATTATATTTGCAAGATGTTTTCAAGTGATGACGCTTTAAAAGTATTCTTTTAAACAATTATAAGAAGTCTTGAGACAGATGCAAATCAGCATGAAAAACAAATTCATGAAAGTTATTTAGTGGAAAAGAAAACATTTAAATTTTGTTAGTTTACTACTTGATAAGTGAATAATTTGTATTTAGAAATATAACTTTTACCTTTTCAGAAATTAGTTGCCTTTAACATTTTTTTATCACTGAGTTTAGAAATGCCAAGAACTACAGCGTCTTACTGCAATTATAATTTGAAATGATGAGCAAAGTACAGCTTTGAAATTCCAACTAGAAGAGAATGAGTTTCTTCCAGATTTTAAAAAATGTTCCCATGAACAAAGTTGGCCCTGACTTTTTAGCTTTCACAATAAGTGGCCCCTTGTAAATAAAATTATAATACTCTTCATGGTGGTTGATCTAAAAGTAGCTTTGGCAATACTGTTTGATTCAGGCATTTCAAGATGAAGCTTTGAGAGCCTTGTATATAATAATAAACATTAGTGGGTTTTCTGCAGTCCTAGAAAACAATACTGTTAAGCTTGACAAATATCTGGAAACAATTTCTTTTAATGCTTTAAATTAAATGAGAATGTTGTAGGACATAGTAGTATAGCATACACATCAACTGTTTATAGGTTTTAAATACAGAGATTGTTGGAGATTGAATTAAAGGTTGGAAGTACCCAGAAATAAAAGGAGGGACATTTCACACTTGTACTGCTGAGTGTAAAGCCAATATTTGATTCCATAACTCCTCAGCTTCTGTTTTCTGTGTTTCTTGCACAATATATTTTTGCTGTGAGATTTGGACCCAAAAGTGTTGAACAATAAGATTGTGTGGAACTGAGCGATCACAGAGAAAGCTAATACCAAAGAACCCACATCTTCTGTTTCTCTTCTCTTTTAGGGTATATGGGTCAGTACATATATATTTACAATATGCTTCGCTGCCAATGTGGGACTGCTGTTTGGTGTTGTCTGTACCATAGCTATAGTGATAGGACGCTTCCCAAGGTAAAACTTTATTAAAACACTCTATCACTCAACAGCAAAATAGATGGTGTTACTGTTTACTTTTATTTTTATATAAGTTATGGTACAACAATCTCATGTTTTAGGTGCTACCAGAGAATTAAAGAGAGATAAGGGAATATTTTGCCTACCTATGATATAGAATAATGTTGGCCTTAACAAAGAGAAATATCAACATTATAAAATAAGTATGTGTTGCTTTCTATCACTATAAGTAATAATTGCCTGAAATAAAGGAATTTAAAAAGAAGCAAAGTTTATTTTGGCTTATGGTTTGAGAGGCTTCAGTCCATGGTCAGCAGGGCCCTGCTGCTTTGGGCTTGTGGCTAAGTGGAGCATCGTGTTGGAGGGAGGCTACTGACCTCATGGCAACTGGGAGAGAAGGAGAGCATAGAAGAGATTAGGTCTCCAGGAGCTTCTTCAAATCTACTCTCAACTAGGCATTTCACCACCTACACATAGCACCAAAACTTGGAAACCACATCTTTGACACAATGGCCTGTGTAGGACATCTGATGTCTAAACTACGATAAATATATAGTCTATTGAAAGGAATATATCCTTTCACCATGTAACGTATATCTAAACCACAATAAATAAGTAAAGTACATTAAAATAAATATATCCTTTCACCATATACTGTATCATAGAGATTTTTTTAAGTGAAGGGATATAGTGTTCAATGCCACACAAACCCTTTAGTTACATTAACAATTGGGAAAATGAAGTAACTTCAAAAATTTATTTCTCAGAAAATCATGATTACTACTTGTATAATATAGATGTATAATGTATAATATATGTGATATATCATGTATAAATATAGTATTTTCTAGATAATTTATTGAGGAACAGATACATTTTGTATTTTTATTGAACATCTAAAAATTATTTCTCTATCTTAATTCTTTTTGTGCTTTCACAGTGTTCATCTAGTAGTGATTCTATCCATATCTCATCCTTCTCTTGAAGTTATTTGTGAAGTAATATGTTCTCTAAAATGCTCAGATTTATCTCTATATTCTCCTTTGATATTACCTAAATATGGCAGGTTCATTTTTATCTTGTTTCATCTTGTCTTTGATTCCTTGTTTCTTTCTTTTCCTCCAAAACAAGATTTTATCAAATACTACATACTTTCTAGCCTTTTATTTCTTATAATTCTTTACCAATCCACCTCTTGCAGCTTGGAGATTTGGGGCTCTAGGAACCAAAATGAGGTAAATTACACTTATTAATCTCTAGTTAGATGGCTCTTTTGTTACCCTCTATTCCTGAGTGTCCCAGAAATACATAGATTTACTAATCTTTTATGAGCAAATGGGTTATGAGTTCTAAACTATTCAGACATTTCCAATTATTAAGATAAAATATGTCTCAGCCCCTTTGTGTCTTCACTGCTAATGTGCTAAGAAATGACTTACTTTTTTTTTAATTTGCCTTAACTTTAGAGCAAAGACTTTAAGTATTAGAAACATGAAAGAAATGGAATTTAAAGTGAAGACAGAAACAGATGATGTAAGTTTAGTTTCTTTTTTCCTTTGCACAATGATTAATAATTTTTGTCGGTGTAGTAGTTTTAAAATGTCAAAGAAAACATAAATTATGTTATGGAGAATATTGCTATGTTTAGCATGAACCTCCAATGTATATATTGAGTGCCACACATGAGATTGTGGGCATACAACAAATGAGTAAAACAGAAGAAAATTTCCTTCCATTTGATATTCTGATAAGATCAGAACATGGTCCAAAGAACTGCAGTTCATACTAGAATCATGGCCCACATTCATCCAAGCATGTTTAAAACTCTTTTCAATTACTAAATTATGTAAAGTCATCCAGTCAAATTGATAATCTTTTCCGAATTAAGTGATACGTAAAGTTAGGAAACAGGGAAGAGAATAAACTAGTGAAAAAGGTTGTATCATTAGTAGAGGGTAATTAAGTCCAATGGTTCTAAAATATTAAAATGATTGGATATTTACCCAGTAAACATTTTTAAATCAGCAACTTACATAAATTTTCTTGCTATACCATGTTAAGGAGATCCAATTTGTAGCGTTTGAATTCTAGGTTTTTATTCTAAGTGATAACAAAAACAGTTAAAAGTGAAGGGAAAAATATTCACCCATTTATGCAAATTAAAATAGAAAGTATCTTCTCTTTGA
>NW_004524710.1:6618756-6619430 GCF_000260255.1 Octodon degus | reverse complement strand
TCTAATGAACACAGATGAAAAAACCCTCAATAAATTAATGACAATGTAGCAAATGATCAAAAATTTGTAGATCATATCCAAGTAGGATTCATTCCAAGGATACAAGGTTGGTTCAACATGCACAAGCCAATACATGTAATATACCGCACAAAACAGAAGCAAGGACGAAAATCAAACACTCATCTCAATAGATGCAGAAAAAAAATATTTGAAGAAATCCAACAACCATTCATGATTTAAAAAATGAAGAAAATAGGAATATATGGTCTTTATTTCAACCTGATAGAAGCCATCTATGGCAAATCATAGTTAATCTTACCCTAAATGGAGAGAAACTGAAACATTTCTCTCTAAAACCAGGAGCAAGACAAGGATATCTGCTCTCATCACTTCTGTTTCATATAGTTCCTGAAACATAGCTAGAGCAATAAGACAAGAGAAAGAAAAAGAAGAAACATGGATAGGTAGGAAGAAGTTAAATTATCATTATTTGCTGATGACTTGATCCTTTACATAGAAAACCACCCAAACTATCAAAATATTGATAACTGATATCCAAATTTGATAATGTAGCAGGATACAAAGTCAACACTCAGGGTACTGGGGAGATAGCTCAGTAGAATAAGTGCTTGCCTGGCAAGCACAAGGGTCTGAGTTCAATCCCCGGTTCCACC
>NW_004524710.1:6609473-6612529 GCF_000260255.1 Octodon degus | reverse complement strand
GTCCTCTGCCCTTTGTTGTAGATCTTTGCTGTAGTTATAACCTTCACACATACTGAAGTTAAGGTGGAGCTCTACAGAGTTTGGACTTATCCAGCTGCGTCTGGATTACGTCTGGCTGCTGTGCTCTGCTCCTTCCCGCTGTGGACCAGGGCTAGGACTGGGTCTGGGCGTTCCCGGAACTCGGCAGAAATTCCTACGGACCTGGGCTAGGACTCTCAGGCACTTTCATGATACTAAGTTGTGTGTAATCTGAAAGATCTGACTGGTGGCTCTGCCTTTCAGGATGCTGTGTCAAAGATGTTGAAATCCAATTGTGTATGTTGCAAGACACATACACACAAATGTTTAATTTCTCATCCCAAATCAAAATAAACAGTCTTACAGAAAATATTCTTTAAAAAGTTCTATAAGAACATGACTTGAATACATCAATTATTTACTGAACCAAGGCATGCTTAGCTCTCATTATCTTATCTCAGAGTTTATTGCATATAGTATTCGGAGAACAACCCTAGTGAATTTATTTAATGGAGGTTAATTCTTGTTATTCATTATGGAGTAAGGAATAATATGCTTTCTCAGTTTTTTACAAAATGTTTTTTAAAAATTTTCTTTTCATTTGTTTTTATTTCAGTGTGAACAAAACACATTACTCAATTCCCTATCCAACGGTAGCTACAATGGTGAGTTAGTTTTAAGGAAAAAGTGAGTGTCTCTCTTCTTTTACTTTCGCTTTCTTCCCTCTTCTCTCCATCTTGTCCTTCCCTTCCCTCTGCCTCTTCTTCCTCCAGTCTACTTCCTCTTTGTTCCTTCTTATTTCTTTTTCATCTTTCTTCCCTTTTACTTCAAATGCATGAAATGGAGATTGAAATTTATGGAATCAGAGGTTAATATGGACAAAAAAATTTCTTCAAGTTATCTTTTCTTTGAAAATATTTTGTGTTTTCATCCAACCAGTTAGCAATGCAAAGCAATTGGACATTGATACTGATTGGAAAAAGTGTGTCAGGTCACAGCAACAAATGCTTTGGTTGTGGTGCTGGTTAAATCATCCACCCTGATGTTTATTCTGTCAAAGTTTGTCTTGGAAACTCAGAAGCTCATGTGGCTTTGTTTCAATATAGAGAAAACACAAGACAAAGAAAGCGATGAGCCACTGTGAAGCATGAATGAAAAACATAGTATTGTTTGCCTAATAAAACAGAGTCAAATTAAAACAAACTTGCAGGTTTAGCCTTTAATGTTACATTAGCTAACACATAAACATCAGGAATTATTCATCATGGATTTTAAATTATAAATTGATAAACAAAATTTGCTTAATTTTTATATTGTATATGTGATTGATTCCTTCTAACTTATATATAAGTAAAGCATTTTCTATTGGAAAGAGGAAAATATTCATTTTACTTTTTATTTGAAATTTGGGAATCTTTTAGTTCAATAATTCAGTTCAAAAGTTCACTAGATGTCTTTATTTATTTACTTTTTTATTTATTTTGTGGTACTGGGGATTGAACTCAGGACCCTGCACTTGCCAGGAAAGTGTTATTCTACTGAGCTATAGCCATGGCCCAAGATGTTTTTAAAAAATATTGAAAATAAGTATTATTCTTAACTGAACTAAAAAATTACACAACTTATCAAAGAATGAAATAGCATTATATGTGATTCTGTTACTAGGTCACACATTTGAAGAAATAATCAGTACTGAAAACTCAAGGTAAAAAAATAGTTAATTTTTAATTAACTTCTTGACTTTTTAAAATAAAGGATAGTCTTGTATGAATATATCTTTAAAAAGCAATGGCTTGATTATTGTCTCATTTCTCAACCATTTCTTCTATTGATTGATGCCATACTTTTATTTACCATATTCGCCAAAAACATGTGGTATCCATTTTATTATTGCTGTACCACTAGAGACAAAAAGCCAATAGATGGTCAATTAATAAATAAAGGGAAAGAAGCAAGTGAGGGAGTTAGAGCAGAGAAAAAGCAGACAGAATTAATGAAATAAAAACTATTGTCTTCAACCAGAGGGATAAATGCACAGCCATCAATTTTATAGGGAGATATAGAGGATATAATCATGGTTAGGTGAGAGAGAAAAAGAACAAGGAAGATTTTTTTTTTAAAGTCCATTGCACTGAACGTGAACGTGACACACGTGTCTTTCCAAGCATCTGAGGAAAGGCAAATTACTCTGAGGGCTCTGGCCAGCGTTTTTGTCTGTGGCTGCGGCTCTGGCTTGATGGCAAGTTTGTGCTGTTGTATTTTCCCTCAGGTAGGTGGGAAAGGTTTCTGACTTCCACTCTTCCTCTTATAACCATAAACTGGGACTATAATGTACATTTATTTTTTATTTTTATTGTTTTCATTTTAAATTTATGTATTTGGTGCAGAGTCTTGCTACACAGCTTGGACTCATAGTGATTCTCCTGTTTCAGCCTCCCCACAGCTGGGATCACAGCCATATGCCACCATGCTCAGTTTTGGTGGCCTTGGTGAGCCCGGGAAAGGGCCAGCATGACATACAGTACTCAGGATTCAAACCTGAGTCTTTTTTCTTGCCTAGGCAGTTGCTTAGCCTAGGCTGAACTATATGCTTGGCCCTATAATATAAATTTAAACACATTTAAAATAGTGGATATTATACCTGAAGGTTTTCTGGCCAACATAAGATTAGACTGTAAATCTTTACTGGAAAGAAATTTACAGCAGGAAGATAACCAAAAGTCTCCGTATATTTGCAAATTAGTAAATTGTTTTTTGATAGTCTTTTATTCAAAGAAGTCACCACAAGAATAAAGAGAAAAAGGTAAGTAAATTACAAGAGAAATTCATCTCAACATATATGGGGTATAACAAAGTAGCACTTATCTCCCCAGCCCTTAAGGAACATTTATTAACCTGCATGTATTAGGAAAAATTTCTAAAAATCAGTGACTTAATGATTTATATCAAGAATTTAAAGATTCAAAATGGAACCAATGAAAATAAAAGAGAGAAAATAATGAAATAAAAGTTAATAATATAGAAAATAGATAAAATTT
>NW_004524710.1:6606265-6609373 GCF_000260255.1 Octodon degus | reverse complement strand
ACATCTCAATACCAGAATTCAAGTTAGATAAGAACAACATGGTATTAGCAAAAATCCAAAACAAAACAAAAAGCCCCAAGGAAACAAACAGACAAAATAGATCCATATATCCATGGAACAGAATAGAAAGTAGAAATTCCATTTGACCCAGCTATTCTGCTCCTAGGTATATTCCCAAGAGAGTTAAAATCATCATACCCAGTGATATGTGCATATTCATGTTGATACCAGCAAAATTTGTAATAACTAAATCTTGGAAACAGTCTAAATAACCATCAACAGATGAGTGGATAAAGAATGAGTTATTTGTACATAGTAAAGTACTACTCTGACGTAACAATGGATAAACTTGAGTCACTTTCAGGAAAATAGTTGCACCTTGAGACCATAATGTTAGGCAAAAATAAATATTGCATGATCTCTCTTATATAAAAACTCATTGTATATATAAAGCCCAGTGGTATCTTAGTTCACAAACATGATCCCCTTAATGATTCTGGTCACAGAAGTCATCTGTGGGTTGGTTAGATAGCTCAGCAGTCTAACTGCCCACCTGGCAAGTGCCGTGCCAACCCCAGAACCCCGGGTGCACCATGCCAGCCACTGAAACCAGGTGTGATGGTGCATACCTGTAATCCCTGCACAGGGGAGACTGAAACAGAAGGATCACTGTAAGTCCAAGCTGCATAGTGAGACCTGTACCAAATTAATTAACTAATTATAGTAAAAATTTTTTTTAAAGAAATTCATCCTGTGACACTGGTGTTTGCATAGAAAAACTTGAGTTTGTGAAACAAGTTACTACTGTATGAATGAAAGATAGATAAAGGAGAAAAAAGAAAAAGATATAATCCAATGCAAACAATTTATCTAAAAGTATACCTTGACTTAGTATGTTGACTTACGTGTTTTGTGTGTTCTTTGACCTATTATTTGGGTTTTCACTCTGTATATATGATAATTAACTTTATAAAATGTTATAAATAAATGAATCTGATACTAGAAAAATAAAAGGAGGTGGAGGGAGAAGGAAAAAGGAATGAATTGAAATATGTTATATACACATATGAATTCCTTGTTCTGAATTTCATTGTGTATATCAAACATGTACTAATAAAATTCAAGGAAAAAGAGAAGAAAGTATTGTACCTCATAAATTACTTGTACCAAAACTAAAAAGAGAAAAAGACAAAATTGAGCAAGATTTGAAAGTGAACTAGTGTGTGAAACTTTTAGGTAACTTAAAATAGAATAATCTGTTATTCTTTTCTTCTAGTCATGCACTTTTCCACTCCCCCTTTATGCAAAACCGTCCTTATTTGAGGCATCTCTACCCACTCTAACTTAATGACATAGCCATGTATTATTTGTGGACTAAATCTGACAGACTTAAGTATTAATGGAACATGTTATTTTATATTTGGTTTCTATGGGGTTTGCTCTTGGCAGCTGTTTTTTTTTTTGTTTTTTTTTTTCCCAAATCTCATTTTCTGGAGTTTAATGAGATTTGCAGGCTTAGAAACTTGTAAGACTACCAAGTTTAAATATTCATCTAGTTTCAAAAATTGGGAAACTGACAAGCTAAATAAATTTTCCAAATTATTAATTTGGTTTTCGCTGCACACTACTGAGCACTGCGCATAACATCTAGGCAAATGGTCACAGCAGACACCTTTTGCATAAAACCTTTTCTTCCATTTCTACCTCTTCCACCTGCATTGTGGTGATGCAGTGTAACCCGGGCCTGCTGCAAGTAAAATTACATTCCTGTTCTCAGTCCCTTGTACAGTTGTATTTCAGCTGAAGAAAACTTACATCATTGTGTGGAAATGATCTGACATTTGACTCATCAGTATACATTTTTGTTTTTCTAAAATATAAATGATTGGGGTCGGGGAGATGGCGCAGTAGAATAAGCGCTTCCCTGGCAAGTGCAAGGGCCTGAGTTCAATCCCTGGTTCTTCAATAAATAAATAATAAAATTAAAATGATTAAACGCATTATTTTTAATTGTTAGGTTAAACTGAAGGGGTGCCTTTTGGAAGCTATATCCTCGTGGTGTTCCTTGGGTCTTTTTGAATATTGCCTACCCCAACCCAGCCAACAGGAATAAGAACCACTTTCTGAGAAGCTGTAGACTTGTCTGAAAGTTACTGTTTCTTTCAAGAAAGTGCATATTTCCCCAAGAAGTGCGTTGGTACAGTAAGGCTACTAAATATATTTTAATAAAAAAGGTTATTTCTAAGATTGTTTCCAAAGCTGAGTGACATTTGGACTTGCAAGATTTAGACTCACTGGGGATAGTTCTTCTCTTTCATTTATTTCATAGTTCTGAATCCTTTTTTTCCCCTCCTTTAAAAGGAGACCATGCATCAGGTGAGAATCATCTCAATAAACAACCCGCTTGTTTTCCTGAATGTGAAGAAATTCCATACTGATTTAAAGAACATAATCCAAAGGGAAAATGCTGCCAGCCACCCACTTGATGATATCAGCAAGGTAGGATCTACAGTTTCATGATTAGAATTAGTGGTTATTATGGAGAAGTATACATCCTGCCCCACAAGAAATGTCTCAGGTAAGTAATACTTTCATTTAGTGTATTCACTAAGTGGATAAACTCTTGTTTATTCTATGATGCCTAATGAATGTGTATATCAGGTACCATATCTCTGAACAAATAAGATGAATTGCTTAGTTCTAAAGACCTACTTACCAAGCAACTAAATAAAAAAATACATTATACCTAACTCCTAAAGAGATAGAACATGACAAATGACTTCAGAGAAGTATAAATTATTGCCATCACTGTGACATTATAAAAGTCAGCTTTATTTCCAAGAGTAAAATCATTATCAGATATTGATTAAAATATGCATCACTGTCATTTACTGGAAATTAGCCACATATCATTATTTCATTCCTTAATTCCTCCATAATGGTAACAGACTGCTTGGGCTTGCTGCTTATCAGCTATGGGATCTCATTGGAGTCACCAAACTTTCTGCTTCAGTTTTTTCATCTTGAATCCAGATAATTAAATGAATTAATAAATTGAAAGCACTTAGAATGTAGCCTACTTAAAATTATACAATCGTAGCTCATATT
>NW_004524710.1:6593053-6597485 GCF_000260255.1 Octodon degus | reverse complement strand
GCATGTGGTGCTGGGGGATTGAACCGCAGTCCCTGATGCTTTGCCAAGCTTGTTCTAAGTAGGTGCCTTAGACCACTGAGCCATCTCTCCAGCCCCCCCCCAGTTTGGTTTTATGAGAAGAATAATATATTTGTTAAACATTAAACAAAACTAAGAAAAAGTGATAAGGGACAACATTAAGAACAAAAAAGAAATACAGCTACAGATTTTATAGATGTGTGAAAGATGCAAGTATTATAAATATCTCAACACCAAAAGATAATTTGGATGATATTGGAAAATTATTAATTATATGAATATGATTTTTAACAAGTGCTTTAACAATAACAAAAAGGATTTTCCTATTGCCATTAAGGAAATTGAATCATTAGTCCAAACTTTTCTCAAAAAAATTATTCCATACCATGCTTTCTTTACCAGTGAAACCTAATGGGGAAAAATCAGTACAAAATTCTTCATAGTAGCCCTAGTTGTAATAGTCCATAGCACTGGAAAACAGCAAAATATCCACTAACATAAGAAGTAGGTAGAATATTTACATGAGTTGATTGAGAACAAATTATAATAACCATTATATTATAGCTTATAATATACTCTAGCAAAATATTACAGACAAGAATAGAAATATGTGAATGAACTAGGCCAACCCATTCCAGCATTCTGTGGCCTTCTTTCTTCTTGTGGCCATGCACTGATTCCTGCCTGCGTTCTCAGATAGCCTTGTAGAACTCTGACATAGTGCTTCGAATTGTGACTTTTGGGGGCAGCACATTCTCCCGCTAGACTGAAGTCTTATAGGAGTTCTCCCCTGTGCCTCCAGGGACCAGCTCCACTCTGCCTGTTGGGCCATCACCTTGTTGCATCTTGGTGAAACTCTTTGCCTCCTTGCCCCTTCTGTAGTGGTCAGAACATAATCCAGAATATTTCTCCTGCTTCCTCCTCTTCCCTCATCCAACACTCCAGAATGTCCCCACTTTGTCTCTCATTCAGTCTCATGGTCCTGCTCTCACTCTCTCACTCTCTATACTTGAAATGAAAAGGTGAAGTTTTATATTGTGTCTCTCAGTATAACCACTGAAACTTAAAACTCTTGGTTCTATAACCTTTACATGTTCACATGTATGATTTTTATTCTATCCTTAGTTTTGCTAAAAATTAATTAGTGTCAACTTCAGACTGTTTTTTCTTTAAATCTTTTTAAAAAATCTATTTATTTATTTGGTACAGGGTTTTGCTACACAGTTCAGTCTTGTAGCAGGGCCAGCACAGCATGTGATACCAGGGATTGAACCTGGGTCCTTAGGCTTGCCAGCCAAAAGCTTAGGCCATCCAGCTATCTCCCCTTCCCAACCCTCAGACTGTTCTTTGTGCTATAAGACAAATGACGACCTTGAAGCTTTTACACTCCCAAAATGGGAGATAATAGGAACCCAGGTTGGCTACAAGGAAGGGAAGATGAACTGAGTTTGGAGGTTGTGAGATAGGTTCATCAGGTGAGATTACCCCAGAGACATTCAGGGGTTTGAGAACTACATTGTAGACTTGACAGTTACCCAAGCAGGGCAGACATACACCGAGTAAAGCAGCACGCAAGAGGAAAGAGAACAAAACATATCCCTGACCTCATCAGTCTTTCAGAAGGGGAAGATTCACAGTTTAGCACCTGAGAGAAAAAGCAAGGGATATGAAAAAAAAAAGCTATATAAATTATAAGAGGGAACCATTTCTCTGAGCAACAATAAAATCTGTGTGTCTGAAATATATCACCATCTTCAGCAGTTTGGGTTCTCAAAGCACTTGACTGGCCTTGTGCTAATACTTAGTGTTCCTCTGTTGAGGCCTCCCTAGCTAACTTGGGATTCTCAGGTTGACCATGGCCTGCTCACCTACTTCACTTCGAGGTATCCTCCTGCTATTCACTCTTTTATTTTGAGTACTTGCCTAATTTCTTTTTGTGTATGTGTGTTTATTGGATATCTTCTAAATTTTGGGTACACTAATAGATGCTGCTTATTGGAGGATGAAGAAAATAGACATGACTTTGGCCATGATGGACCCTAAACTCTAGACCAGTGCTCTCCTTTCCCACATCAGCAGTCCTGGTATATAATTTTTTTATTGCTGCTGTAATAAATTGTTACAAACTTAGTTATTTAAACCATTATAGTTTTTATTATTTGATGGTTCTAGGTGATAAAAGTCAGAAATGAACCACTCAGACATGACATTAAAGTTTTGGCAAGGCAGCATTCCTTTTTGAAGCCTAGAATGCAATCCGCTTACTTGCCTTTTTGAGACTGAAGAGGCCCTCTACATTCCTAGACACATTGTACCTGAAACACTAAATAAAAACCCG
Organism: Octodon degus; assembly: GCF_000260255.1. NCBI lineage: Eukaryota > Metazoa > Chordata > Mammalia > Rodentia > Octodontidae > Octodon > Octodon degus. The sequence goes on along the minus strand of NW_004524710.1, from coordinate 6,595,129 downwards.
ACCCTCCACTTTCAAGCTGGCTAGGTGGCATTTTTCCTTTATCACCACATCTCTTGATGTTGAACCTCCTGTCTGTTTGTGACTACATTGCATTCGCCTGAACAGCCTAGGGTAATCACCCAACACCCTTATTTAAAAATATCTGTGAGGTTCCTGTTACTATGTAAAGCAACTTATTCTTAGATCTTGAGGATGAGGAGGTGGATACCTTTTGGGGAAAGAGGACATTGTGTTTACCATACCAGGTCTCTGTTTTTCTCAGACCTTGTAAGACTTCAAAATGCTGGTTGAAGAAGTTTATCTTTGATAGTAAGTCCATTATAGGACAAGGGACCCATATCTTGCTTGTTACCACCATACTTACATTTCCTAGTCTGATAGTTAGAGTAAGCACTCAATGTATCTAAATTAACTGACTAGTTAAGTGAAGGAGTGAGTTCATGAATGAATGAAATACTCAATAATATGTGTACACTTTCCAAAGGTAGTTGTTTGTTCTAAATCTTTCTTGTCTAATTTTGGGGGAAATTAGAGATGTAAATTTGCTTCTAATTGGTATCAACAGAAAATACTTACTTTTAGAAAAATTACAAGAGACTCACAAACAGTCAAGAATCTTTTGAAGTACATGAAAAGCACTCCTAAATTATGCAACTATGAATACTTTTTAATTAAAGGAGTTAATGAATATTCCACAGGAAAGAGCAGGCTTCCATAGTCTGGAGTTAATTGCCCACCCACACCTGATGGTTAATTTCTTTCTGAAATGTATTTTTGTAGATAAAGCCCATCATTTACCACATCCCACATGGGTATAGATTAGTTCTTTCCTTTTCACAAGCTCCAAACTCACTTCATTTTGCTTAAGGCTGGATATTAGCTGTACATTCACTTTATTTTTTTCTAGGATGATGTGATTTTTATTGCTCTAGTTGATTTGCTTAGGTACTTATAAAACAAGGTTACAGCCATAAAATCAGTATAAAAGCTGAAAGGAAAGGCTACTGTGCAAAACCAAAACTTCAGCTATTTTTGGAGAGATTTCAGAAATACCCATTTTATTTAAATTTTCATTTGAATGTATTAGTAACTTCACTAGAGGATTTTCTTTTTACTTTAGAAAAGATGTGTCCAATTACTTCTTTGAAAATAGCTTAGACAACTATTTATATGCAGCATGAGTTTTTCCCCTGTTTTATGTTGTTTCATGGCCTGAAAAATCATGTATACATGTATTTTTTGATTAAAATTATAGCAAAGAGGAAACTGAAATGTAAAAATAAATAAGAAAGCAGGAATGACATGAATACATTGAGACAGTAGAAGGAAACTTGTATAACAAAATTGAAGAAATACAAACATTTTCATAGTTAATAATTTGGCATCACTTAAATTATAATTATAAGAAAATAAAGAGAATGACAAGTACAGTTCAATAGTGAAATAAATTCAATAGAATAGGTAAGAAAAATAGAACTTTTTTCTTATAAAGTTGCCTTTTAATGATCATTTTCTAGTCAGATAGGTTTTTCAATGTCTCTAGCTAATATACATGCAGATGATTTTTCACTACAATATTTTTAAGTTCTAAAGACTATTTGCTTTCTGTAGCAGTAAGTTGATAAACTTTCTTATTTGAACTCCATGGAAAAAAGTGCCGCTATTGAATAGGTTTGTCCTCTCTGGCTACAAACTAGGATGCGTGAACTTATGCCGTATAGTTTTACTTGACAGTTTAAGTAGCTTCTTTCAGGAAAAGTGATGCAGTTCTATCTTTTCTGACTCAAATAATTCCTAATTTCTCTTGGTTTATAGTTTATTTTACCTAATTTCTCTTGTAGATATAACTTATGTTTTCAATAAAGAATAAGAACTAAAGGTCTCAAAATTCAAACTTTATTAGTTTTTAATTTTTAGGATGATTAGTAATACTATTTTGTACAGAAATTTTGGGTGAAGAATTTTATATTTCAGGATATTTTAAAATATGTAGTATTTAACCTTATGAAACACTTTATTTGTTAAGAACAATACTATATGAGTAGGATAAAAAAGGACAGATTTTATTTATATTTT
>NW_004524710.1:6591374-6592953 GCF_000260255.1 Octodon degus | reverse complement strand
ATACTAGGGAAGTTCCTGTGAATAAAGATAAACTCAAAACTGCCATACCTAAGAGTGTTGGAAAAAAAAAAAAGAGTGTTGGAAGAACATTTGTCCAGAGTTTCATATAATGGAATTAACCCATAAGAAGCTTGTTGTCTGACTTTTTAATGCAAATTTTCTTCTTCATATTATATACTACTCTATGGGCTTTATAAAGCACAGCCATGTACTTGAAGGAGGAAAGATGAAGATTCTTTTAAGTAATCATTTAATGATATTTGATGGTGTTTTCCTTAGAGTATTTTCCTGTAAGACTGCTTGTCCCAACTTGTTTTCAGAAATTGAAAATTAGCATGTGTTATTATTTTGTCATATACCAAGTCAGAAATTACCCTCATTAATGAACCCTTCAGTGAGGAGCTATCTCATATCTGATTTTACCACTTAAGAAATCAGAAATGTTAGTCTAATAGTCAAATTCAATTCATAGAATCCAGGCTATTGGTAGGTGATGATCCTCAAAGGGATTCTTTAACTAAGAACTCCATGATGGCAAGAAAGGATGTGTTAAAGTCATTCAGTTTGACTAAATGAGAATAATGCAGATGTATGTATTTACATGTCATAAATATTAAAGAATATAGCAAGGATTCAGATGGGCCTCTGAAAGGACTTTCTGAATAATGGGGGATGAACCAGCAGGAAGAATGGTTAGAGAGATGTTCTGGAGCTACATGGATTCATTCTTGGGTATCTTCTACTACTCTTGTGAGACTGCCCAGTACATCTACTTTTGCCTCAAAGTAGAAGTGACCCACCTCCTCAAAGGTAGAGTATCCATAGAAATAACTTGAAATTTTTTGGCATAGGAGACTTCAGAAAATTTATGCTTAAGAGGAGGGAAAAGAAACAGTGTTATTGAATGGTTCTCAGGGACCAGGCTTTTTTGTAAGGCCAAATTAACCATCCCCAGCCACATAATGTAAGTGGAATTACCTGAATGTTATATGAAAGGAAGGCTGAGAGTTGGAAATGTAAAGTAATTTGGTACAGCTGATAACTACCATTAATGTTAAGATATGCCATGGAGTATAAGAAGAGGAAACTGAGATTTTCTAGCATGCCTGAGTGATGAAAACTCTTTCCTGAGATTAGCAGAATGAAGCAATTCTTGGGGCCACAAAGGTGGACCTGGGAGGGCATTGGCTTTAGTGACTTCCTGATTTTGATCAAGTTACATACTTTTCTAATTTTTGACTCGGTCATACAGAAAATGGGATTGTTAACTTTGTAGGTTTGCCGAGTATTATATGATTCATGTCAAGTCCTTGGTATAGGGTGAATACTAAAATCAATTGCTCTCGTCATCATTATTAGCAAAAATACCAGTAATGTAACTCATTATCTGAGAAGTAGGTAGCATGGGATCTCATTAGGATGTCAGAAATGGTCAGAGAAGTTAGCCATTTTCATTGTCATTCTGTAATATCTCCACCAACCAGAAATCTGTCTCAGGCACTTTTTTTTTCAAAGTTTTATTGATAAACAGATAGCAATGAGACAGTTTCAAATCTAATCGGAAGTACAGTTTCAACAA